>NC_048896.1:78171305-78198537 GCF_011077185.1 Oxyura jamaicensis | reverse complement strand
AAAGAAAAGAAAAGAAAAGAAAAGAAAAGAAAAGAAAAGAAAAGAAAAGAAAAGAAAAGAAAAGAAAAGAAAAGAAAAGAAAAGAAAAGAAAAGAAAAGAAAAGAAAAGAAAAGAAAAGAAAAGAAAAGCTCTCCAAAACTTGAAAATCTACAGACATCTTATTGCTTCCACATGGAAGACTGTTTCGTCTATAGTTCTGCAGCTATTAAACAATGGGGCATTGACAAATTGTGAACCGTTTGTTGATGGTTCACTCCAGTATATTTTAAGTTCTATAAGCCTTAAATAGTCTAATAGTAGTAACTGTGGCCTAAAGATCGAGAGACTGCAAGATAAACATAAAGAATCTTATATGCATATATACAGATATTTACAAGCATAAACACAGAATTTATTAACAAACATTAAATGTATATTAAAAAGTTAAATGTTTATTTAAATATATACTTACATATAATTTGCAATGTGTGTGTACGTATTCCTAATTATAAATAGGTATCTTATTTTTCAGCTATTTCATGGTGCTTGGGGGAACAATTTGTGTTGGGCATCCTGGACTTCCTGCATTACAATGAACATGAAGTATGCAAGGGAGAAAAGTCTGCTTCTTAAATTACTTTAGCTTTTATATATTGCAGTGTGTTAGCATCTACATTGTGCACAGGAACAGAGATAATGGGAAAGGCACAATGGGGAAAGAACACCAAATCCTATCCTTCCTGATAGAAAATGGAGCTCTCTTCTGCATAGATGCAAGTAGGCTTTCCTTAGACCTAACAGACCAGTGGAGAAAAGTTTGTGTGCACATATGAGAGCAAAAATGGGATACCTCCATTGTGGTTGTCATTAAATGACAAATAACCAAATACCATGTGTAAAGGATCACTCAATAGAAATGTCCAGGTGCTGCAACAAAATGCAAAAGCATTTGTTTAAATGTCTGCAGCACTGCATTTCAGTAAACTAATAAATCATAATTAGAGATTTTAACTGAGATTTTACTGAGGAAATGTGTTAGCAAGTGGGCTGTGAAGTTCACTCTTTCTGACAGTGAAAGATGTCCAGGTCACACTGACTATTACTGTGATATGTGCTTCCTGACAGCCTCTGGTGTCCAGAAAGGAGGTACATTTTCATTCAATAGTCCTGAGTCTACAGAATTAAACTGACTTGGGCAGACTTCATTTCAGACACTCTGGCCTTTCTCTGACAACTGGAAGGAAACTCCAGTGCAGACACGGTACAAGATGACTTTAAAGGCACGATGGGTAGGGGACCTTCCTTAAGCCAGCAAACTCTGAATTACAGACTCCCCAGGGAGGAGTAAGGGTGCCCCTCTGGCACCCCTTGGGAAGCACAGAGACAGTCCCTATTCATGTGCTCTGGTCGGCTTAATGATGGATGTGCTGGCTGTAGGCATCTCCCTGCTGACAGCACTGGCAGTTGTCAATCTCTGCCGCCTCTCACCCTCCACACTGTGTGCAGGGAAGGTCAGTTTACACTATCTGAAGACCTAAGCTTAAGTATATTAAGCCATTATGCAGTTTCCTAAGCATCACTTGCCAGATTCTATGGTAGCAACACATATATCACATACAGGCACCTGCTACTAATTGTGCTGGCATTGCGGCTGCTAGCTGAAGGTGGAAGCTCACATGTTAATTAATGATGCAACTCTGCTGCACAAATACTTTTGTTTTAACAAAATTACTACAGCTGCATGTAGTCTTCAGATAAATTTCTATAGATGATTCTAGATAAATTTTACTGTTAGTCTTTTGTTTTTTTGTATGACAAATACAACTGTGTACATAATTATCATACTTCTGAAGAGCTCTGTATTATACCACTTTATTCCTACTGGTAAAATGATCCATCTATTTACTTCATTCTGTCCCAGGAGTTTTATTAGACCTTGTTGGAACTTGAGAGATTATCGAAAATAGGGGTGGTGTTTTTTTACATTTGAGCACAAGCTTTGATTTACATTGTATTTTTAGCTTTTAAATGCATTTTTAATTCACTTTAGCAGATGAATTAAGTTCTGGCCAAGTAAATATCTTTACAGTTGCTAAGCAGTTCCCCAACAAGTGGGGAAAGAATGGTTTGGATCCATTTAACTATCAGTAAATTTTGGTGCTGTCACTAGAATAATATTGATATTCTGGTGATATTGATGTTTTGAAAAGTGTATGTTTGTTGGACCTTGTGGCTATTTAAAATACATTTCCCAATATTAGGTGTTTCCTATGATGATATATAACACAATTGATGCTATGAAGTTTTACTAGGTCTTTTGTGGACCTGCAAGGACTTTTAGCAGCGTTTTCCATGTGCTATCTGCTCTTTTTGGTGGGGGATTGCGGGGGGGGAGGGAGGGGGCGGGGCGCTATGCAGAGTGTGCCAGGAATTACATTACAGCCATGTTCATTGTAATCTTGGAGGCAGAGGTAGGATTTTGTTTAGTACTTGTAGAATTAGTTGCCAATTATTTATTTGAAACTTGTAATTTGTGCCAGAGAGATTTAAGGCCTTGGCTAGTAACACACACCCACCAAAGCAAACATATAAAACAAAATAATTATGGTTCAAAGTATAGGCAATGTCTTGAATAGAAATTGAATATGGATTCATTTAGTCCTGATGTTTGATTCCCAGAGCTGTCCAGTTCCAAGCAGACCAGAAGATTACCTACATCTCAGGCTGATAACCGTCCTTCAGATATGTAATTTATTTCAGTGATGAGAAAAAAAAAAAAAAAAAAAAAAATCCTAATTACTGCCAATATTTTAGGACCTGCATTTTAATGTTGGATCTAATCTTCCATCATGACCCAATGGCTTTCACCCATTACTGTCCCAGTTTTGCTGTAGCAATGCACTGTAAGATTTGGACTGCTGATAAACAGAATGCCTCAAACTCTGAACTGAGCAGTATGGATTAGTTTCAGAAAACGCATGTATTAACCACTTTGTTCACTTTTTAACTTTTTTTTTTTTTTTTTTTTTTTTTTTGTGCAGAGGTAACAGACAAATCTGAGGTTTTTACTATTTTTCTTCATTCAAAAAACTACCAAACACAATCCCCCCCAAAAACCTGAAAGCTATACTAGCCTTTTCCTGGGGCAAACAATCTAAACCTACAGTCACTAATGGGACTTCCACTAAGTTCCTTGGGAAACTTTCCAGCAGTTTAATGAATAATATCATTAACAAATTGTTGTGACTGTCCAGCTTAAGTTTTTTTCTGCTCAGCTTCTGTTTATGACACTTGGTTGTATCTTCCTGCATTTTACTAAACTTTTTTTTTTCTATTTTTTATCAATACCTCTAAAAATCCTTTATAAGTACTTTAAAAATCCTTTTAAAATTCTTTAAAAATAATGTATGTCTCAAGCACGCAATCATCTTTCTCATATCTTAGCCATGAATTTCCATACAATTTTCTATATAAAGCACATCTGCTACTCCCTGAATATCTTTTATTGTCTTTTTAAAATTTTCTTGTTTACAGATGGAAAATGCATTAATGTCAGTTAAGAAGTGTCATCCATAAAAAGTCATTATTCTTATAAAGTTCATTTTACCCGTGTATCTCAGAGTTTATGACAAACACTCAATTCCCTATACACTCCTCTGGCAAGGGTGTATAATACTTGAATTGTAAAGCACTGCTTAGAAATTCAAGGTCCTACTTTGACTGAAGCTGGTCAGTATCTTCGAAAATCAGGGGTACAGGATTTTTAAGTTGAATATTCAAAATTGTAGGTCAAAGAAAAGCAATTTCCAATTTGGTTCCATTAATCTGCTATAGTCCTACATACAAAATCAAGCAGGTATATGTTTACACTTCAAAAAAAATATTTATAACCCATTGACTTCAATGGGACATAAACACATTCATCAAGTGAAAGTATATTTTAGATGAGACTCTTAATTAATAAATAGTATATTCAGTGGGCACATACTATACCAATTCACACATAACTGATGTGAATAAAATTACAATAATGTTTCTTCACAAAAGTTGGAGTATCACTGATTCTTTTTCTGTTAGTCAGGAATTGAAAGGGACTAAAATCAATGGCCTAATCTCATCACAATTGTTTCTTTTTGTTAGTAATTGAGGTGACCCAGAAATGCAGAAGCAAGCATTCAGAACAAAGTGGTCAGGCTTTCTAGGCTGACTATATCAACCCTAGGTGAATCATAAGTATAAAACCTCATCACTTCTTGCTGATGAATGAGAGAATTTACGGTGATTCTCCACCTCTTATTTTAAGCAAGCATCCCTCATGACTGTAATTTATCCACCCTAGTTATTATCTATCACTTATTTTAAGAGATATTGTTTGATTTGTTCATTTGTTGATACAGCAAAAGGTGTTTGAATTAGTCAAAACTGTGCAAGCATTATTCACTTCCACTGCAATAGAAAGTGTCCACACTCCCCCTTGTCTGTTCATTTAGTAGGTCACTGGATATATACTGCATGTTTTTGGACTGTTGGCCAGCCTTGGAGAGCCTTAACTGCAGCTAGGTTGTGATCTGTTCTGAGGAACATTTGTGATATAGTCTAGAATTCTCATGTGAGATCAAGTAACAGCATTTATGCAGCATCTTTAAATCCATAAGATACTAAAAGATGTATCTCCAGCATTGTACAGATATGATATCAGCTACTACAAAAATGCAAGAAGGTGGTTTTGAGACCTGTTTCCAAACAGCAGCCAGCATCCTGCACAGTCAGCTGTTTGGTATCTAAAGGTGATTTTGTCTGACAGATTTATCGTAGGCTGAGTACTGACTGTATAGGTATCTAGTGTCTACTGGCCTGCTCCACATAGGTACAAAGCAGACAATGAGCATAGTCTTAAGTAGCATTTAGACATTATTTATGTGTTTGTAATTGACTGAATTACAGCTCAGTACACAGCTTACAACCATGACAACAATCCTGAGGGAACATTCCTTCAACAAATCAAGATACAACCTGCTAACTGTCTCATAAAGATAGGGCTACCTGCTCCCTTATTCATTTCATGCCTCTGAAGACATTATTAGAAAAACATTATTCCTCCCTTTTTGTAGTTCTGCACAGCAGATGTCAAACAAGACCTGAGCTAGCTTTTTCCTTCATAAACCAAAAGAAACACATAAACCAACAAAACCTCTTAACAGGCTGGTAAAACAAAATCTTCAACTTGGCGGGACAAGATGAATAAAAGAAGCTGAAGTTGCCATCTTCAGAAAGCAGACACAAAAGATTTTAAATATGTCTTTATACACCCCAGTTCATTCATGTCACATTCACTTTCCTACACCATACCTGAACATGTACTTCTCCATTTTTTGTTTGTGACACTTCTGTATTAGCATCATTAACGTGATTCATTATTATTTTAATAGCCCAAGCTTGCAGGTGTCTTAACAAAATGTCCAATACCAAAACAACCCTGGGACTTAGCTGCTTATGTTCCAGTCTAACAGATAACCTCATTTTTATATTTTATTCCCCAGTTAATAGAAAGTAAAATTCCCCTTCCTGGGTAAAAATCTTCATGTACTATTCTACCCATAATTCATTCACTTCTGCGACGTAGCAAAACTTCTAATTAACGAGGCCTCTCTGGGGCCTGGTTAACTTCTACTTGCACTGCTATATTGCTGAAAACCTTAATATGGTCAACAACCCCCTAAAAATAAGAGTCTTTGCACTTTCTGGAATGAGAAAAGAAATGATTTTGCATGGATCAGTAAAGATAGCAATAATTGCCATAAGGCTTACTGTAATTTATGCAGAAGAAGTTTCTCAATTGCTCATAGTGGACTGTCAGATGTGAGACAGCATGCAAATGGAGCAGATAATAAAAATAATTTCTAGCCTACATTCTAAGAACAAAACTCTTGAAACTTTATTGCTAAGAAATGCAGGAACAGAGAAAACAATGTGATTCCTAGGAAAGTATCAGAATTGTATATCGCATTTTTCATAGTCTTTTACAGAGCTGCAGCAAACTAAATAATATAGTTTTCCAAGATTTATGCAAAGTTACATCTTCGTAGGACAAACAGCTCGTATCTTGCCAACAGTATAGTGGTCTTCTGTCAGTTTATGTAACAAAGTTTTGCTCGAAAAGGTCTATCATTCTCTATGGCCACTGGTGCCTTAAACCATGAAAACAGAAAAGTTTCTTGTAGTTGTTAGTTACTATACAGCTGAAAGCTAAATAAGTTATAGTATGTCTCATTAATTTAAAGACTACAATGAAAATAAATTATTTGGAAAAGTAAAATTTATACAGAAGTTATGTAGTTTGAACTTTGGCGGTTATAGTAGATGCTAGTCTACAACTTTTGCAAAGAATAAATACTTGCTGACAGATAATTGTCTAGTTTTTATACTGCATACCTCAGCAGAGTATCATATATATGACATTGAATACATCCTTTCAAGCATTTTCAAACATTTTCTGTCACATTCCAAATGACATCCAGCTTTCTAAGACAAAGTTCACTGAGCTGATTTTGAATAGTTGAAATACCAAAGCATATCCTTCCAACATAGTTACCTCCTAACAGACATTTGAGACAATCTTAGATGTTTTTAACTATTCTATGATTCTGTGATTCTATTATGGTTTGATATTTGGATAGTCCTGTGTGGAGTCAGGAGTTGGAGTCAATGCTACTTGTGGGTTGCTTCTGACTCAGGATATTCTCTTTTATGTTTCTATAATTCTACTCCTGTTTATTTGTACACATTAGATGTGGGACTCATCTCACCTAAGTCTAACCATATAAACTTATATGTCTAGTCTAAGCTAGATACCCAATGCAATCATCTAATGAGAAAGATAAGTGTTCTCAGAGAACAGGTAATTCCTCTTGCTTAGATAATGTATAACATGGGTTTGAATGAAAAACAATATTTGGTATGGAAAGGAATAAAGACTGTATTGATGGGGTGTTCTAATATTTCCTGATACTACTCAGTGATATAGCATCTCTGAACTTTTACCTCAGCCATGGTGTGATCTTCTCAGAATCTCAAGGCAAGTACGTATTTTCTATGCCCTTACAGTACAGACTACATTTACAAGTCTATAAACTTGTTACCTTGATTTGGGGCTTGTGCTCTACATAGATCAAAGGAGAAAAGCAGACTCCTCATGTGGGTATGCTGAGCTATTCTGGATGTGCTTTGTGGGGATTCTAGACCTCTCTCATAAACACCTCAGTGGGATACCTAAACCTAATGAGAAAAGCCATGTGTCATCAGTTCTGCTTTTTCTGACAGCACTCTATTCCTCTCTCAGACAAATTCCTCAATTAACAAGAAGAATAATAACCCAGATTTTTGTCATGTCCCACTCATGATTAGAAGGGTGAATGAAAAGATGCTGACTAAGAAAAGAGGAGCTCCACGCTGTACACCTTCTACTGACCTGTCTACTTTTTTCTATTCAACCTACATTACTGAGTGACAGTAGACATCCCTCTTTCTTTGCCTCTTAGGAAAATACATTGCTGCTTCACCTGTTTCTCATCTTGTTTTACTTTACTTATCTTTAGGAATTATGTCTTGGAGGGATTTTCTGTGCTATTCAGAACCTGACTGCTGAAGATCAGTGGCTTTTACGTTTGCCTGTCAATGGCAGATGTTTGTGTAATCCCATGTTCCATACTCAGAGTGCTGGACATTACAGCCCTGACATTTGGCCTAAGATTGAGGATTTGCTATTAGTATTTCCCCAGGAAACTGACACTTGACAGACAGGATACATAATCCATGCTCAGATACACTTCTTAGTGAATTGATCTCCTTTGCAAGTTGATGCGGGCAAAGACACAAATGTAGTAGATCTCCATCTCTTCCCCGCCCACAATGTATTTTAATAAAATGCAACATGCATCGTAGCATAAACTATGAAGCATATAAATCTGCAACATGCAGCTTGAAACTTGCTTACAAAACATTCTGAATGCCTTCCACATATCCCTAGTGTTTATTTACTTATGCAGGAAGTATAAGAAAAATATTTTGATGTATTGCATGCCATAATTTTTAACATTACTCAAAATGTTTCAAAAGATTTTTAGGGAAATTTAACCCACATCAATCATGACCTTGACATGAAAAATTACTGACAACCTTTAAATAAAAAAGGGAAAGGGAGCAAGGACTCTTATACTCCTGGCTGATGCTGAGTTGTTCAAAACATTCAAAGTGTTACGCACATGCTCTGTCTGCAATGGAACTATATAAAAGGAAGCCAATCATTTATTACCATGGCAAATGTAATTAAAGATCTTCTATCTTTTCAACTTATAGGATCCCAGAATGTGCACTTTATATAGTGAGAATTATATTTAGTAACTATTGTATTAGTAACTATAGTAACTCTTTCTACTTTAGATTAACATAGATTCCAATGAATTCTCTGGGAGCTTTTCAAAGTTGGTAAAAAAGTGCATTCAGGCTCTGTAAGATACGTTTCTCCTTCCACATTGTATCTCCCCAGCTGAAGATGTACCTGTTATCCAAACAAAAGATGATACTAGAGTAAGCAAGTTGACCTGCTTTTCCAGTATTCTCTTTAGGAACAACAAGGAACTACATGCCAAGACCTGGTTGTCTCACAGGATCTGAATACAGAAAACTTTCTATTTGGTAAGCACAAACAGCATTGCCTCCAGCTCTGTGCCAGAAACTCATTAATGTGCCTAACAACGATGGCACATATCCTGTAATTTGTCAGAGAAAAGTAAACCATCAGAAGTCTGTGAGTTAGGTCATTAGGTCAAATCCCTGGATCTATAGAGTTTGGGTCAATTTGATTGGGTCAATTTCTGGGGCATTGAAATAAACACAATTCAAATAAGGAAATGCTTCTTTCTTCTGATATTGTGGAAAACATTAGACTTGAAATATTTCAGCTGTACATTTCTCTAGACTGGGTGCTTTATAAAACCTTGTTATTACAAATCCAGTTTATTTCAAAGCCTTGATCCGCAAAGCCTCTTTATATACAGACTTCCGATTTTTTTTTTTTGCAACACATCTAAATCATATCTAATTTATTCGAAGTTCTGACTGTGCTTCTCAGTCTCTTTCAGCATTTCCACAAGTTGTTCAAGCTATAAAATTTCATGAAAATACTGCATTTACCTGAGGATATAGAAAGAGCTCTTCTTGTCCAACTTGCTATTCTATTCTTGCAGTGGTCAGATCTACACATAAAAGTCCTATCGCGCTCTTAAATCATGCAGTTCTGTATATCATAGGGAAAGAGAGGAAGGCAATATACTTCTGCACATGGTGGTAATTTTGCATGCTTAACTTGAACTCTTACTGTCAAATAAACTAGAAGTATTTTAACTGAGCTAATAAAAGGCCTAGGAATGGCCAGCGTTCTTGAAATAGCGACCCCAGGACAGACATCAGTGCTACCGTTAATTTAAGGAAAACAGTTTCCAGTAAATATAAAGAAAATATGAACTCTGATTACAAATAAGAAACTAAGTTTAATTAAAAGCAGATGCAACTAATCAAGGAGTTCTTTTTTGTGATCTCTTCCTACTGCCTGAAACTTAAGTATAAATTTAGTATTCTTCAACAGCAGTTAATGAGAAGCCCAAGATCGTTTGTAATTATGAAACTTTAATACAACTAGTAAACCAAAAATGTTAAAAGAAAAACCTTATAAAGAAGAAGATGAGATTTGTGTGTACACACACATTTCTCCTCGTCCTAGTTCTCACAAGCAAGCTGGTTTAACTCAAGAACAGCTCCTTCTCAGCTTCTTAAAGGACTGGTCATCTGTTGAGGTCTCTTTTTCAAAGGTTAAAAAAAAAAAAAAAAAAAAAAAAAAAGATTGATTATACAGATATTTGTAGTTATCCATCTGTCTTAGAGTTATCCCTTTGCTTTAAAGAACTCTGAAGCATCTCATGAGTTTTAGTTTCCTCATTTATCTGCTTTTGTGGAAGTTGCCAAAAGCATCTCACCTTCTCTTCTGTCTATTTTTAGTAATTGGCTTGTAGTGGAAAGGAGCACTTCAGGAGACTCTATTGGCCATGTTAGATTATGTCTGACCACTGGACTGATGCTCTAAATGCTTTAACTCATGGGATCCTGTGTCATAATTCTTCTTCCACTTCATTTGCAATACTCCTATTTTTAGCATCAATGTGAGACAGACCCAATTATATATGAAGTTCAGCAGCATATAATAGGTGTCTGAATTTGACTCTTGAGTTATTCTAATAATCATTTTCACAGTTTAACATCATTTTCACAATGCTATTTGGTTTAAAACACTCTGGACTCAAAGTCACGTGCTTAAAATTGTGTTTTCAAAAAAGATACATAAATAACTAATGAACCATCAGTGTTGTGATATATGTTTAGCAAACATAGCATAATACATGTCATTGTATTTTAAGCAATTGAATTTTCCATCAACATTTTTTCTGATTGTTGGGATCAATAATCAAGAATGAACACGTAGTCTTTGTAGCTGTGGAAATCTGAAAAAGCTGCTTTGAATCTGAGTCTTTCTTTCCTAGCTGTATTTTAAGTTCATTTCACTAATTCTGTCTGTGCTTCTTTGAAGCTCCATGGGCTCCTGTCCTTCAGCAGTGATTCCCAGCCTCTTTGCAGTCATGCTCCACTTGAGTTGCTTATGCTCCACACCTGACAGTGTCTTAACTGTGAATAGGTGGGAACTCGGAACCCTGTTTTTTATCTGATTTGTTTTCATGTGAACTATTAGCAAACAGTTTGCATCGCTACAGCAATATTTATCAAACCCTACACATCCATCTGAAACACAGTCTCATATGTATAAGTCTACCAAATTCTGTCTGGATTTCCCAGAGAGAACTGTCTTCATCTGTGTAGTGAAGTGAGTCATGTTATATTATAAGGTAACTCTGATGTGTCCCAGACTGCTTGGATTTATTTTATTGCATATATATAAAACAGCTGTGTAGTACAAATACAGTTGGTCCCTCAGAAGCCTCTCTGAAAATCTGCTGATACCTTGTAACTCTGTAAGGTTGAAAACTCTATAAGGTTGAACGTTGCTATGCATGCATGTGGAACTAGCCAGGCTACTAGGTGTCAACAAATCCCAGACATTCACTACAAATATGCTGATTGGTAAAGAGCTAAATGCATTCACCAGCCAGATTCATGTTACTATATACATTCAGTCACAAGTATTCACAGTGAAACACTCCAAAGTACTGATGTGTTCATTCACTTTCAGCTAGGCATGATAATGGAGCACTTGGACAACATGGAAGAAGGGGAATGGATGTACCAAGTCATGCTTAAGGAGCAGCAAAACTTACAAGAATATCTATCCTAAAAATAATTTTAGCCCAGAGCATTTGGACCTCTTTGGATAGGTTTAACTTTGAAGGACTTAATTAAGCTATATATAGAACTGTAACTAAAACATTATTCATGACATTAAAATGTCACTACTTCTTTCAAGTTCCGGTGTGGAAAACTTCAGTTATATTATCTCCACAGAACCTCATAGTAAATTTTGACTTGTGAATACTGCTTTCCACTGTACATATATATCCCATTAATGTCATCAGCACATCAGATTTGAGACCTGCTGTGCATATCTGAGAGGAAATTTTTGTTACTGGAGAAGATTTCACAGTGTCTAAAAGATAAAGAACTGTTTGTGCTGAGATTTGAACATTGTTCCCAGAGCTATATAATTAGTCTTAAATGCTGTAGTTACAATCCTGCCATGGATTTGCATGTGTAACTCTTGGTGATTAAAGTGGGATATGAAGAGCAGAAGTGAGCTTGTGCACTATACGGAAAGCAACATATGAACCTGTGCCCACTGAAATCATTGATACTATTTTTTTTTTTCTGGGTCAGGATTTTCTCTGGTGTCTGACTGAGTACTCAAAAGATTAATTCTCAGAGATTCTATTCCATAACCTTTTTCTCCAGGTTAGATAAGTTAGATAAGATAAAGTACTTTCAAGAGAAAAAAAGTAAAAAGAGAACCCAAATAAATGTATAATTTTGATATCCTACTTCTCCCTGGCATAAAAGGAGAAAGAAAGGTTTTATGCTCCTACTATAGTTTTGATTCTAAATCCAATGTAAATACAGAATGAAATGTAAATCCATTGGCTTTTCATGTTGTGAATTTTACAACATTTTTAATATTGATTCAGCTACATACTGGAAAGTGTCTTTCATTAAAAAATCCATAAGCAGTTGACGAGGGTGTTGAGGTGATGTCTTCGTGTCTGCTAAAGCTTAAACCCCTCCTGTATACAGTCAGGTGAAATACAAGAGTGGGCAAAGTGATGTAAATCACATCCTTCTATTATCTCCAAGATTTTATGATATGCTTGCCTTTACAATTGCAGTTCCTTGGTTACATTTCAATTGAGTTCTCCCTCCCTGTATCACTGTCTTAAGTATTTTTCACTTCTCTAATGTCAAAAGCTCTTCTCTTGAGAGGACTCAACAGGAAGTGGATGCAGGGAGTATGAGTTCTGATGAGATCCTTTAATCCAGCCCTAATCCCACTCAATTAAAACTCCATTGATGACAGAAAAATCATTAAGTGCTGAAGAACAGGAAAATGAGTGAAAACAACCCTGCATGAGAAATTAGTTGCATGACTTTTAACAGGGGTGGCCTGTTCTTTCCCCAGTAACACCTCCTTTCTGTGCCATTCCTGGAAAGTGAAGCTCTTAACTCTTTAAAATGGGCAGATAAAAATGTATAATCTAGCTGGCAGCTTAAGTAATGCAGCTCTCACTGTTCAGGGAGAGGTATGGACAGAATATCCTAACATCACACATCCCACCACTGCTGCAGCAGATGGAGGGATCCAGAGGCTTATGTGAAGTGTCCATTTGGCATCTTTTCTCTTCTTCTTCTATAAACCATAAGCATAATGCTACTAAACTGTGCATCTACGTTCTATCTATGAATGCCTGATTACCAGTGTATTAACTTGTAATTAATTTCCAGATAGGCAGTTTGCAGAGATAAAAGAAAAACTACAACAAAAATAAGAAAAAAAATCATTATTCTGTTTTTAAATAAATTTTGATTCAATTCTTTCCTTTTTTTCTATTGTAAAACGCAGAGGGAAATTATTGTCTGATATCTCTACATTTAATGTGTCCATTTTTTACTTTACCTAATGAACTACAGGGAGGAAAATAAAGCCAATGTTTGGTGACAGCCCTCCCCTTTCTTTGCACATCCTTCTCCTCTGATATCTTTCTTTGTCTTTTAGGTCATAGGGAAATTGGAGGAATAGTAGAGGATGTAGATAGAGCTCTTTCTAAAGCAGGTATAAATGGTATTTTCTGCTGGGAAACCCAGAAACTGCAAGCTATAGATGTTGAGTACAGTTAATGTGGCTTGAAGCAGCATTAAATCCATTGAGACTATACATGCCCCCTCTCCCAGAGAGCACAACAGCAGTACAGTGACCAGCTGGACTTTGTTACTGGTTCTGGTAGTGGCCAGAGGAAAGCCTTTGGAAACAATCTCTTTGCATGTCTATGCTGAGAATCTACAACATTGCAGGCTTAATTTCTCATGGATTCCTAGTTTTAATTATCTTATTTTCTTGAGCTGGCATAGCCTTATTTATCATCTCAGATAATCCCACAGGCATGAGGAGGACATGAGGTAATTTACAGAAACTTGAGACTCAAGCATTTGTGAAATTCTTGGACTTATCTGTTCCTCTTTTGTGATTTTACAGTGGAAGGGTGTGTATAGACTTTCATCTTTCTTCATCACTATCAAAAAAAAATAAAAAATAAAATAAAAAAATAAAAAATGGCCTGGTACTTTTCCAGGCAATCTGTGTGCGTGTGCACCTGTGCACCTATAAACTGAAATGAATCTCATAAACATTAACCATGTTGAAACAATACGCTCTCTGTTTGCAATCACATTATAAAAAACTTAGATGTAAGACACAATTTGTAGATATCTGTAATGTCACTACACTGCACAGGGAAACCCAACCTCCACATTTAAAACACAGACGGATTATCAGCATTTTTATCTTTTGCCTTGTGTACAAGCATTTAAAGAGTATGTGCAACGTCCACAAGGCATTGCTTTTAATAAGTACTTCTTCATCAAACAGTGCTCATAGTTTTCTGCTGACCACTTTTACACTCCTTTTATGGCTCTTCTCCCTGTTTCTCTGGTACATGCTCATTGCCGTCTACTGGAAACTGCAGACTGCTAAACCTCATTGCTGTATATTTAAGTGCCTTGTTCAACACCTTGTATTCTAATTCCTGTTTAGTGCCCTTAGGCGTTGCAGTAGAAATAATAACTCATGGGTCCTGACCCTTCAGATACTTCCTAGTACAAATAATACCCACTCAGACTGGTAAGCATGCCCAAGAGCAGGCTGATGATCTGTGCAACTGGCAAACAAAGGCTGAAGAAATTCTTTAGAGGTTTCACCTGATAAACTGGGGAACATTGCCATGTCTGTATTCACTGTCATTTATTTTGATATAACAAAAACTTTAGAAAGATATGCACCTTCCAAGGATTGAAGTACCTTGCAAATTCCAAGATTTTCCTTGGACAGCTCGGACATCATCCTGCTTGCTCCTCACCCACCAGAGTCGCAGTCGGCTGCCAGTCATCAGCTCCAGCAACAAAATTACACAATCTGCAAATCTTCCACAACTCCTCCAAGTTCTATTCATAGAAATATACTATGATCTATGTTCACTGGTGCTAGTGCCAGCCGTAATTTTAGAGGTGACTTGGCTGGTTTCTTCTGTCTCCTTTTTTGCACTATTTTGATACAGGTTATGTAAAGTCAGAGTCAAGACCTTGTTGAACAATTTCTCTATCATATTACACTGCAGACTTGTTTTTAGCACATAGCGCTGTTGCACAGCAGTCCACTAGCAGACACTCTCTGTCAGTTTATTGTGTGTTTTGTTTATTGTGAAATAAGAAAAAAGACTACTCTGCTGTTGTTGTTTTGATGTTTTTTGTTTGTTTGTTTGTTTTTGTTTGTTTGTTTTTGTTTTCTTCAGGAATAAAGACTGGATAGTTTGATTAGCCCAATAAATAATATTCTAGACTCTGGGTTTTTGTTTGTTTGTTTTTAATCATATTGAGAATTTAGTTGCATAGCCCTCTCAGGATTCATGTGACAGGTAAATTGGATTCCTGAGATGTCAAATCCCTTATTATCAGTATTACCAATACACTGGTTTCCCTGTTCTCCGTTTTCCCATTTGTTAGATAGGGTTGAAGTTCCTTATTGGTAGTATGAAGACACTGAGGTCTACGGATAGTCAAGCTATTATGATCAAGTAAATTGTGGTCAAAGGCTCTTGTAAAAGAGCCTTTGCAAAGAAGCTTTCTACTATTGACATATATAATACATAGATATTCTACATTTTCAATAACTACAAATCTAAACACTCTTATACACTGAGCCTAGACCTCTGAAAAGAGATGAGTTCATCTACCTAATGTCTGCTGTTCCTGGACACCAGAACCTGTTCAGTGACAGCTGCTCTTTTACCCTGCATTCCTCTACACACACAAATTACAAAGGATGCAGCCACGTATGTGTATGCTATTTTATAACTGTGGATAAGGAATTTAGACTTTTCAGCAACTCCAAGGAAAAAAATACAAGCTGTGATCTCCTCTGTGGCTTTGCCACAAGCCATAAGGTGTTCAGCTTCTGCAGCAGGATGTATGTGGAGCAGCCTGGGAAGCAGCCTGCACCACAGGAAAACTGTGGTTTGCCCTGCCCAGCACCTCTGCAAGATGAAAACAAACCTCTACAGTTTTTCTGTCCTCTCTTCCTCACTCCTTTACCCTGCTCAGAGAGAGAGTTGGTTCTCATGAGGCCGCTTCTCCCATCAGCTATTACAGCTGAGGAAAAGGATTTCAAAGTGCTTGGCTGAGCATGCAGTATGAGCCTCTCTAGCCCTCTGCAATATAGGTAATGGATTAATATCTTTCTCCCAACTATTTTTTTTTAAATTCAGTTTTGCCAGAGTCAGCATTTCCAGCACCAGAGATTTTTGTCCAGTCCAACCTGGAAAAGCACCCATGAAATTGCTTGACTGTGGGAAACATGAGTAGAAGGAGAATTGTGTACTTGTGAGACAGGTACTATGGTAAGTCAGTAGGCTGTAGAAAAGCCAGGATAGCAAACAAACAAACAAAACTATATGAATCAAAGTCAAAATTTGTGTCGTCTTGGGTGTCATCATGGAAGAAAGCAGCACTAATTCAGAGACAGTTGATCACACACTTTTGATTCTGTGTCAGTTCAGCTAGAGAAGATGTAGCACAGCCCTAAAAACTAGTGTGCAGGATAATGGCAGACTACCAAACCCCAGGTGCATTTTTACCTCCCGTTGCAGGTACAAGACTAGAAGTGGCCCAGACAAAAATTGTGAGACACTATTATTTACATTCAAGAAATTTAAAATGGCTTAAACCATTCCTATAATACACTTGCTTCCTAAGAATAGAAATAGTGGGTCACTTCTGTCTGTGTTTTTTTTTCTCATTTCATGCGAGCCTCACAGGCACTGTGCTCACCAGGCAGTGAGGAAGTGAGACCACAGCCTGTGTCTAGCACTGATGTCATGAAGGAGATACAATCCTGTATGCCTGCCTTTGTTGCAAAATCTTCTTTAATTCAGGTATAATATGGGATTATGACACTGCTACACTTGTATTTGCTGATCTCCACTAGTTTGTAGAATTTGTGTTGTAGAATGTAACTGGAGAAGAGAGTAGATGCCTCAGACCACTGGGGAAGATTGTCATTCTTCAATTCAACTTGAAAAATAATTGTATTAAAAACGTGAATGCTCCTAAGAACTTCTTATGTGGAAAAAAAAAAAAAAATTAACAGCTTCAAGAGATCGCTACTAAATGTCACCAGTTCATAGAGAAATACCCAGAGCAGAGTTTCTTAAGAGACTGCTAGACAGTTTTCATGCAGACTTCCAGCTGAAAAACAATTTTGATAAAAAATAAATTTGACTAAAAATGCTTATTTTGCATTATTGTATCATTTCATTATTTTTAAATTTTTCATTTTGTTTGCACTTG
Source organism: Oxyura jamaicensis (assembly GCF_011077185.1). Classification (NCBI taxonomy): domain Eukaryota; kingdom Metazoa; phylum Chordata; class Aves; order Anseriformes; family Anatidae; genus Oxyura; species Oxyura jamaicensis. Next base: position 78,181,394 of record NC_048896.1, on the reverse strand, counting down.
AAATACCAGCGTTTGGTGGTGGGAAAAGAAACAAAATACATCAACAAGCCTTGGACATTCTTTGTGCCATTTGGAAAAGACATTTTCATTTTATTCCTTTCCTTCTATTGGAACTCATATTTTTCTGAGAAAATTAATTCGGATCAAAATTTTCTTGCAGTTAAAAAAAAATAAAAAAGAAAGAAAAAAAGTAACTTTTTATAGCTAAGCTTTTAGAAAATAGATTTTTAGCTGTTTTTTTTTTTTTAATATATATATAAAAATTTTATTTACTATTAATAGGATTTTCATGGTGTCCAGCTAGTAGGGAAAGAAGTTACAATCATGCCAATATGTAGTCAAGTACAAAGAATAAGTTAAAAAAGGTTACAAAACCATATGTTTATAAAACCATATTTTTTAAACAAAGAATAGCTGTGTTATTTGTTCTTATGGATTGTTGCAGCTTGCCTCTTTATGAGTTGCTGAATGACAACTTAATTTGCAAGTGGGAGAGCAAAGACTATAATGTGATAATTTATCTCCAAATGAAGACAGAGCAGGAGCATACACAAAATGAATCAGCTCCCTTCATAGACTGGTATTGAAAATAGTCTTTTACGAAAAGGTATTTCACTATTCTTAAAAAACTATTGTAGCCAGCTGAAGTAATTTCACTTGTCCTCTTAATGGCCTTTTTACATGGGAGACTAATATACCACTTTTGGTGCATTTCATAGGGCAGTATATGGGTGTGTTTGAGAGGAGAAGAGGGCATTTTAATATGCAAGTCTAATGGTGCTATTGGGTTTTTAAGAATCAGAATGATCTATATTGTTTCCTAAATTGAGCCTACATATCGTGGTATTTAGAAACATGTTGTGTCTTGTTAAATTTTTTCTGTAATATAGAACAAGAACACAATAGCATCAGTAAATCAAACTAAAATGAGTGATTAAGTACCTGATTTAATACTGTGCGTTAATTTTAGTTCAGATGGTCCTTGCTTTGTTGTATAATAAAATTGCACACAAGACTGTATCATTTGCATGCTGCAGCAAGGTGCATTATAAAAATAATCTTAAATTATCAAGACCTGAAAGGGAACAATTGTCAGGATACAGGGCCTATATGTCAAAGACAAGCCTTTAGTGAGGCTGCTCCTTATTTAAGAACACACACTTGGTTGCTTTAGCAATTCTTCCTTCTGCCTAAAATCCAATCATAGTGGCATCTCTTCAGGTTTCTAGAGGCTCAGCCATTACTGCTCCTCCTGCAAACAGTCAGTAACCTCTTACTTAGCAAGTTTTAAATTTCCCTGCATCTATCTCAAAACTATAGGTATACTGTATCACACCCTTCCAAAGGATTCAGAGCTAAAAGGAGAATTTCCTTCTAAATTACTGCTTTTAAGTACTTTATATCTACCCATCTCTCTGCAGGGTCCTGCTATCTTCATTCAAGCTATTATTCCACCTCTCCAGGCTTTTATCTTGGCTGCTAGTTGCTCCTTGCTTCATCCAAAATCCACAGCTGGCTTTGGAAGCAAGGCAAACAGCTCACTGGTAAACACACAGTATATTAGTTTTATTGGGCTATAAAACAAAAATGGCTGATTAGGAAGATAGCTGACATGGTCTGTTGAGAGCCTTGTGGCCACCTCACCATGTGGAGCCCATGTCATGCCTGTGAGGCTGCCTCCCTGCAATCCTGCTGCTGCTGCACGTGGCTAATATGAGCAGGGCATAGCACCAAATACTGCAGCCATTGAGAAGAGTTTCAACACTGCTGAAAGGAACCAGGTCTGTGCTTCTTAGTAGTAGAACTGTTGCCCTCTACTTGCCACCTCAGCATGAACCTTGAGATCTTCCTCAAGATGCAATGGAAAAGTGAATTCACTGGGTTGTTAGGTGAAGAAGTGGAAGGGCCTTACCAAAACAGTCTGAGTGCATGGAAAAGAGGTGAGTGCAAGTGTACCCATGCCCATGCACAGGAGAAAAGACTGAGTGTGTACAAAGGGTGCATAAGGTGTGCATCTGTGTGGTGCATAATAGTACGAGCTGGAAATAATAGACAAACATGGTACGTTAGCACTGAGGAAAGTATTGCAAAGACTTAGGGGTGGCTACACAGGGGTATATAGATTGTCGTGTCTTAGCCCATGTAAATCTTAACTGGTTTGCTACTCAGTTACAAACAATTTTATTCAGAGCAATATTGATTAGAATTAAATTCATGTTCATCACAACTCTTCTTCCTCCCACCTTCCAACCACCTCACTGTCCTCCCAGGAAAGACATATTCCAAAAGCATCACAGGAAGGAGAATTATTTTTTATTCAGAGAAATATGGATTTTGTCACACAAGGGGAGAGCATAGCTTCATGCTCTCCAGTGTTCTGCTTCTTAAAAAGGCAAACATACTAATATAAAAACAATGATGTCCTAGCTCAACTGTTGACTGTTCTTATAATGGAGATGACAATCTCCTCCTGACCCCCCACAGATCATCAACTCAAGCCCTGAGGCTTGAGACTTCATTACCCATGTAACTCTTCAGTAGTAAGGCTACAAAACTTAAAATGTTGCTCCTGACACCTAATCCCTTTCTAATCCCCCCAAAGGGCTTACTTTGGTTATTTCCATGGCAATGATTCCATCACTGATTGGTTGCACACTGCATGAAACTGCTTCCTCATACTCTGCCTGAGCTTGTGAACATTGATTCTTGCTTGGTGCTCTCTGATTTACAAATTAGAGGAGGAAGGTCTCTGATTTGTAGACATCTCCTGGTCCTACTGTGTTCCATTGGAGCAATGGGATGCTGAGCCCATCTGTAAATCAGCCTCTAAGTGGAATGTCCATTGCTCGATAAAATATTAAAAGCCTATAATTAGAGCATAAATTGTAGGAAGTGCTACAGTTTCTTCAGTCAAACAATGTACATTTCTAGAATTTATCCATAACTATTCATAGATAGATACCCCTAGATGTTTCTTGCACTTCTCTGTTTGCGCAATGACAATTATTAAAGAAATAACATCTAGCAGTGGATGCTATACAATCTATTTCATAGAAGCAGCTACATCTCTGTAAGGAAGCAGCCAATTTGGCTAACAGAAAACTCTTTCTCATTAGCTTGTTTTCAGTTCTTCTTGCTTGAGAAACTTCCTTTGTTCTCATCAATGTGACTTTGAAATGAGACTAAAGTGAAAAAAAGCTGGCTGGCACAGAAACTTCTCTTACACTGTACTCCAAGTATTCACAGCAGAATTTTTAAAGAATTTGCAGTTATAGGAGTCAGCAGTCAAGTTGAATGATTTCCTATAGATGCCAGGTGTCCAAAATAACAAATATAAAGATCATACCTTAAAAATATTTAATATCTAAGCTCCATTAAAATCATGTGATGAATTTGACCTTAATGTTGCCTTTTCATAGAATTTATTCCATATGGTTTTTGCCTAAGTTAAGCCTTATTTTGATACTTGTTAACCACTCAAGATTCCATTACATAATTGTCTGCACTAGTATTCATGGTCTCCTATCTTAAAAAGACCTGTGAATCTGATCAGCATGATACCTTTCCACTCCCACATCTCTAGTAAAACTGTTATGAGTCTGTATCCAACATAGATCATTGTATCATGCTTGTTGTGACCTCCTACACTGTAATCTTTCATGGTGTTTCAGAAAAAGACTGAATGCTTCTCTTTGCTATGTATGGAAAACCAAATTGGAGATACATGAGTAAATAACTTAACTGACCTATATTAGGGAGAAAATAAACAAAAGGGCTGGAAACAGTTTATTGTCTTTTTCTGACTTTTATAAATAAGCCTGTTCGTATTTATGTGTATTTTTCAGTCCTCATTTTCCTGCACTCAGTTTCCAATAAACTCACTGGACATACTTTATTCTTTTTGTTTCTCTCATATTTATATATTAATCATGTTATATGACAATGGGAAACACCTGAGCAAAAATAAAAGCAGACTGCAAAGCAACTATGGTAAGCATAAAGGACATAATTCTAATCCACTTATATTAATGAGCTTTTTTTCCTGCCCAGCAGGACTCCCTTTGAGCTCAGGACACTACCTAGAGACTTTAGCAGGAGAATAAATGGTATGAAGTTTCCTCATAGTTTGTGTGAGCCTCTATGAGCATAAGACACCACGCAACAGAGAATGATGCCAGAAAGAACTGGCAGCACCTCAAAAATCTCTTTTGAGGAGTGCTGTCCGAAGGCAGGGAGCAGGCTCCATCTCCAACAGCAAAACTCCTGGGAATTGAATGGCCTGGGCTAAAGCTGCCCTCCTTCTCTGACAGAGTCTCTAAGACAAATTTTAGGTGACATGACCTGCCTCTCCAAGGACATACCAGTCCCTCTGGGGAGCCAGGGATCTGTCTGGTGGAAGGAAGCCACCCCCTTCATGCCCCAGCAGGGGGGACTGCATCCTCTCTCCTAAACTGTAAGTTAAAATCCATCAGTCATTTTAAATGTGTCATACTCAGAGCTCTAGCCTACAGCATTTGAATAAACAGCGTGATACTGGTTTTGTATTATTTTTCTTTCATCTACTAAATAGTCTCTCTTATGCACTCCAATATTACAGTAATGGGCTCTGGATAATAACTTAAACAGAGTTAGTCTTTAACCATATTGCAGTGTATGTCCTTACAATACAACAGCACAGTGGCATTTTACAGCAAAATATGAGAGAACAAGTGATAATGAACAAATATGGTTGCATCATGTTGGGAAACAATACGCTAAGTGCCAATCTTCAGGCATTTCTAAGTGATATCCTCATGTTTATACTATTAGTTCAACCAACATTGCTCCGCTTCATACTAAAATAATAACACGAACAGAACCGTTTGTTCAGCCTGACTGCTGGAAAAGGAAAACGATATTGTGTGTAGCACTGCAGGAAATTATGTTGACTGATAACAAATATAATTATTTCCGAATTATTATGATTGTGTCACAATCATTCCAGGAATGCAAAATATTTTTTTTTTCTGCTTGTCCCTTCCCCCTACAGCACAACTCCTTATCTGCCCTCTTTGTTCTTACCTTCTGCAGCAGTTGCAACACTGGCACGATGCCCCAGCACATGAAAGCTGTGGTATTGTGGATTATCAGAGTTTTGCCTGGAATAAGATGGATGCAGAAACACTGTGTTTAACAAAAGCCCTACTTTATCTTTGCCCAGTCTTCTCTCCCTTGCTCTTTGAAGCCTCATTCGGGTATATTGTGTCACAGGGTGGCAAAAAGAGTGGCTGATTTCAAAGAAGTTTCACAGGCTGCAGAAACAGTTTGTCCTTCAGAAACAATATGCACCAAACAGAAAATATGTCAGATGTCACTGCTAAAAGGTTAGTGATCAGGGTCTGAGGTGTTAGCTGACGATAAGAAATGGTACACAAAATGGATTTTATCAGGGACAGGGTAGAAAAAGAAACCATGATTGGAGAAGGCCCCAGAATTGGTAAGATATTGAAGAAGATTACATCTGATGGGGTATATTATAGAGCAACTGAAGAGAAAGAAGATGGATTATGAAAATTAGACCTCCTAGACAAGGAGAAAAGTACTGAAAAAAAGTACCAAATTAGAACTGATTGACAACAGCCTGTTAAATAATATTGAAAAAGGTTACCTGAAATGGGGTAATAGTGCAGCTGCTGGATTCTCGTTTTGCATGAATTGAACCATGGGAAACTCTTCGGATGAGAAGAAATCATCACCTGAAGCTAACCCAAATCTGTTAGTGGGGGAAAGACAGTGGCAGCTTCAGCTGCTAAAACCCACAGGCCATAGGAGAGAGAGCCCCCAGCCCACTGCTTCCAAAAAAAAACTTTTATCAGAACCCAGACTTGCTCCCAGAACCTAGGACATAAACTAAGGTGAAGAAGTATCCAAAAAGCATTGGTAAACTTTTGTTAGATTCATTTGTGATGGCTAAGTGGCCACAGATAGAGCAGGTTCACAGAGAATAATTACAGAGTGTGTCAAACCCCAGCTTTGGTATGGAAAAAGATCATTAGTCAGTAGCAGAGGCCAATGTCCCGTGAAGTGACAGTTCTAGTAGTCCCCAGCCACACTTTTATTGGGCTATGAGCCATAAGAGCAGGAGGAGGGAAGGCAGATTTGTTTATTCGGCTGCCCTGCTGCATGAGGCTGGCAGTGAGCTGCTGGCACCGCAGGTTGGTCACTCAGAACTGTGAAAAGTGCTTCTGAAACCAGCAGTCATGACTGTCTGCCTCACACAATGTAACCAGTCACATCTCATCAGGGATGTCTAATGTCCTAATGATGTCTGCAGATCTTATTGACTGTGCACAAGTGTAAAGATTGTTTCAGACAGGGAGACTTTTTCCCAAGCACTAGCTCTGGACTGAACCTGCTTGAACGGGGTTTAAACAAGCTCAGGATAATTGTAGCATAAATTCGTTGTTTTGAAGAAGTCTGTGTTTATCCCAAGCACTTGGGTGTCATGCCTACATCTCCTCTGACTGCCAGGGTCTGGAAGCATTGCAGTTTGTAATTGGGCTTCCCAATTTAAAGAATCTCTGGTTGGGGAAATCCTGCAAAAGGAGAGTATCAGACAAAGCATGAGGCACAAGTCCAGCCAACTCCTCTCTGAGACCTTGTTCTTTGTGGAAACATGACATTCCAGGCAACTCTAGAAAGCTGTAATTTTGGTTTGTAGTAGCTAACCCAGAAAGTTAAGTCCTACAAAACTCGTATCTCTTACCCTGCCATGCGGAAGGGAAGCAACCATGTTCTGATCTTCCCTTTCACACAACACATAGACTAGTGGAACACAGGCATCTGAATAGCTTTATTATTATACAAATTCACGAGGCCTCTAACCATGTTTCCCTTTCATTCCTCCATGTATAATGTTTCAGCTCCATTTGTCCTGACAACCTCCTGCTTTTACTATTTTTAAAAGGATTCGTGGCAAGACTACCATTTTTCCTCCCTGCCTTCCTAATAGAGTGCAGCCTACAGTACTGTCCATAATTTTCCCCTCTGCTTTGATTCTTAAGGTATGTTTTAGACTATAAAGATCTTGCAGCACATAGGAGGGTCATGGGATCTGCAGTATATATAACTTGTCAGAAGTTAAAGAATATGAAACATTCTCAAATAAGAACACCCTTTTACTCCAGTAAGTGATGTATTAAAACTATCTTAGCTGCAACCTGCCAGAGAAGAAATTATCACAAGGTCTTATATAGTGAAACTGCTTGTAAGGAACATTCAAGGAGATGGGTCACAAAGTCCTCAAATAATGTTGTCTTAAAACAATGAAAATGGAAAAGAAAAAAATTGAGACATCCAAAATCTGGAAGCTTATCTTGGTAGATAAACTACTGTTACTAGCTACCTATTAAGCCAGCTAATGTTTAATTTCACTAACCTTGAGTAAAGGCCTATGTAAGAGGTATAACCAGACAATAGACGCAAAGGAAGAGATAAGGAGAAATGTAAAAAGTTTATCAAGGAGAAGGGCTAGTAGGGGATTTTGTCTGCTAAAAAGAAGAATAATATTCTTAATGGGGAGAATCAGACATAAAAGAAAGGATACTAGAACATACTAAAGACAAGAGATCTGAGCTTTTCAATCTGTATTACCCCCCCAAAATAATTAATATATATTTAAATATAAATACATATATATACACACATATATGCATTTTGCAGAGGTATGAAAATATTTATACCTTGAATCACATTCTAATCACACTTCCCCTTCTGAAATCTACATGCTTTGATGTTGGCAATGGGATTACACTATTTGTGTTCTGTCTATTTATCTATATTGCATAAAACTGTGTTAGATATATATTAGGTTACATTATAGGCTTTGATACACAGGAATACTTCCTCTTTTAAATTATTACCATTCTTTTTTACTCATCAGGAGCCACATCACAGCTACCTGCCTCTAAGAGACCAGATTTATGCAAAACATCTTTATGCTTTATGTTGATGTCCCAGGCAATTCAAAAATGCTAGAGTGGCCATCTGCCTGTGAGCACCTGAAAATAGCTTGCTGTAGAGAGCAAAGAACAAAAAGAAACATTGTTCTAGACCCCATCAAAAGAGCATAGTCCAGGAGTGGGAAAAGTCTCAGCCAGGCTTCCTTTCTCAGCTGTGAAACAGACTGAGCGAGAAGCTGGGGTTGCATTGCTGGCTAGTAATAAAAGCCCAGATTTTGATGGATCAGCCATCTCTAAAGCAGATCATGAGCTCAGTCACTATCTGGGCTCTTTTCTGGAAGCCTAGAGTTATATTCTCTATTGTCTAGATGTTTCTCAATACCTAAGGATTCCAATGGTTAGTGGAAAATATTAGGTATTTGGACTTTACTGGAACGTAAGGAATTTGAATATGGCCCTATATGATCCATCCTAAAAGTGAAGAAAGAGTGCAGAAGTGAAGAGACAAACAGTGAACACTTTCTTTGTCCAGATTCCATCAGCCATTGCTCAGGTGGTGAGATTAAGGATCGTAAGGGTCAGAAGGGCCAAAGGACTCATATGGCCATTTGTGCATACTGACAATAGTGGTATATGCAACGACCCCAAAAGGTACTTCTGATTTTCAAGTACAAGTTACTCTATATCTGCGTGTATATATTTCTATATGTAAAGATGTTATATAAAGTATATATAATGTAATAAATATTTAATGTATTACAAATAATATATTCTTCATGTATATATATGTTAAAACAGGTATATACAATAATGCTGGGGTATGTAAAGACCACAAATTTTAGTATTTCCTATAGTAAGCAGTTGTCTTCTTTGAATTTTAGATTAAAGGACTATGTAAAGAAAGGAAAACTATAAAATGCCCTAAAAGAACACACAGTATAGGGGACTTTTAGGCCATAGCATCACAAGCATAAGAAGTTAACATAAGCAGTTAAACTTTTATTTTTTTATTTTTTTATTTTTTAAAGCCTGTTTTAACCTGGATTGACTCCTCGATCTGGTTCAAAACCGAGCATAAGCACACATGCTGACAGCAGAGTGAGGAGAGGGCATGGGGTGGGAATGAGCAGTCCAGGGGACTATTTATTTTACTGGCTTTGCTGGTTCAAACTGCATGTGAAATTCTGGCCCTAGCTGCAACAGGCACCTGGGAGAGCTGCACAGACAGGTTATAAGAAATCACTTCTGTTCTTATATTGCTGCATACAGACAGTACACATTCTGCCACATGCACATATCAGAGCATTATAAATAATGCATTCTTTGAATCTTGTTACCAAAACAAACATACTATTGTTAAGACACCCTGCCAGCATCCAGTGTTGTTTCCACTAAAAATATTCCTCGGAGTCTAAAGTTTCATCTGTCAGCTTACAAAGCAAAAGGTAAAGGTCTCAGACAACTAGTTAAGAACAAATCATTAGTGGAAACTTAAGGGTAAAACATGCTTATGAAACTTACCTGTTCCTTTTCTTGTATTTCAGCATGGTTTACTATTAGCCCACTGGCTAATAATAACTTCCGATGTGCTCATTGGAAGATGGATGTGTTTTATTTGCCTGCTTAAGTCCCAGAAATCTGCCCTATTTCAACCACATATGAAGATAAAACATATTGGTTGGTGAGGTATGAATAGGTTGTAGTGAGGGCACAGTCTGCTGGGATAAGACATTTATTCTTCCCATAAGGGGATATATCCAGTACCTTCCAAGTTTCCACAGGTGCTTAGGTTATAATGAAGACAGATATTTCAATTTCATCAAGTTTTAAAGAAAGAAAAATAGAAGTATTATGGTTAAAGACCCTTTCTGGCACTTGTGTATTAGTTTTGGACAAAATCCTTAAGTCTTTTCTTAGGGCTAAATCATCATAAATGGATATGCCCGTGGAGAAAAAAATAAAAAATAAAGTCTATTTAAATAGAGTGCTGGCCATAGAGGACACAGAGGAAGGGCAGGGATGAAGGGAAGGAGACTTGTCACCCATATCTCCTTGAAGTACTGAGTGATGTGATTCTTTGGGGGCGGCCTCCCAAAGTACCACTAGCAGCATCCACCCCTCTGTACAAGGAACTGGAGGAGACACAGAT
>NC_048896.1:78040080-78171205 GCF_011077185.1 Oxyura jamaicensis | reverse complement strand
TCATTGCAAGGTCTCCTCCTCTGGTGTGCACTGCTAATGGCAATTTGAATATGGCCCTGTTACTCACAGGACTTCCTTCCCCAGATCATTCATAGCTGCTTTGCAACTGTTTGTTTATACTGGGGCAGTGCCTCTTTGCCTGAGGTATTTATCCCTATCATTACTATGCCCAAGTTCCTCCCAGTCTTAAATGTGTTTATTCACACAACAGCACCGTAGGGCACTGCTGTTATCCCATCTCAGAGCTAGGAAGCCAGAACAAAGGACACAGGCAAGGTCTAGATACAGGCATGCAAACATCTGACTTTCACTGATAGCATTGACATTTAGACATCTAGATAGAACTGAATGTCCAGACCTAAACAGCCAGCCCAGCTCTGCTGGGTAAGTGAAGGAGCAGGGAATTCAAGTCAGCTCTCACTGCCCTTATGCTGCTCTACAATCCAGGAGGCATTTCATTTCCATGAGGAATGGACCTGGCGAAACATGAAAATTATACTGCATAACGAAGATGCTACCAGCCCTTAGGAGTACATATTGCAGTCCCTTATTGCTGTTTAAATGATTTTTTTTTTTTTCAGATATAAAAGAGAGAGAACACTTCAGTAATATAAAAGAGAAGTAATTGTGGACTTAAAAATTAATCATCTCTTCTCAGAGCCTCAGAAATTTCTTTCTAAAATTACGCCTCCTAGAGGCACACTTTTCCCCATGAGAGGATCCTGGTAGGAAAGCCACATCCAAGTAATGGAGTTTTCCTGCTGTACTGTGGGTTTTCCTGCTCAGCATAGTGCATGGTTCTGAATTTTTCCTGCCTAATGACTGCAGGATTTGGTCTTTTAATTGGTTTCTGTATATTAGTTGGATCTGAAAAACTAAGGTATTTATTTGGTAAAGCGGTTCTGAATGATGAATAACTATTTTTCATAAGGAGTTTTACTATACAGCCTGAAAGGGAATGCAGATTTATACAATAAATACAGCTGCTCCAAAAGAGATCAGATTTATCTTAGCAACTGGCAAAGTCTCTCTAGGATTCATCCCCAGTCCCAGCCTATCAGTCAGTGTATCTTTCTTCTAAGGCTTAAATGCAATAAAGCACACTTTTTTATAAATTATAAAAGTTTTATTTTGTCTGAGACATGAGGAATTCCTTCAAGTGAGAGGTTTTATTTCTTAATGGATCACATTAATAGCAGTAATATTAATAATTTAATTTTTATCCTAATCTGGATTGTATCCAAATTATTAGGCATGTCCTTGAGCATAAATGAGCAAGGGCAAGGGCAATTCAGGGTGGCAAGTTTAACACGATCTCTATAACCAAATAAGTAAATAAAAGAAAAATCTTACCAAAAACCGGCTGAATCTTAACAATTGCCAAGCCAGCAGGATGGCTGGAATCGTCGCGAGTTCACCCTTTATGGCCCAGGAAAAATACATTGTTAAGCAATTTTGTTGTTCCTACTAGCAGACCTTGAAGTGGAAATTAACGAGTGGTGGTATTCTCTCACACCCAATCCCCTTTACATTTGCATTCATTTGCATATGAATGCCCAGCTAATTGTTTTGAAGTAACAATTAAGAGAACAATAGAGGAAAGAAAAGGGACTCCAGGCAGCAACTGACACCTGGGAGTCTGTATTAAGAAAAGCTTTTACATATTTGAATTAAAAATAGACAATGGAACAGAAACAGGCAGGCATAAAATTCATTACTGAAAAAAAAAGCTAGCACACCACATCCGCGCACACTATCACTCTCCAGAATGTTTCCCACTCATGCAGCCAAGAGACATAGAATATAATGGGTGGTAAAGGAGGTTTTTCCTTCTTTTGTGTATTTTTGAAAAAGGTTGCTTTCTCGCATTCCCTGTGTGCCTAAACGAAAGAGTTTGAGTTCAGAAGGAGTGGACGATTTTGCCAATTTGGCATAAATTTCAAAGTGGATTAGCCTTTCCAGAAAAGTTCTGGTATGCACGGATGTAGCTGTGCCTTTCAACCTTTTGCTTCGGGTTAGAATTGGATCTGTTGTAATATGACAATAGAGGTATAATTTCTGTTATAACACCATCGGTGCCATCTGAAATTACTACTCAGGCTGCATATCCAGTAGGGATCCAATTACGTGATTGTTCATGCAATGTGTTTTGTTAGACTCACTCCTCCCTCCTGGTAATGATGATGTAGCTCTTTTTATATGGAGCAAATGCTGCTGTTAACTGCATGACTGGCAAATGCTTAGGCTTGGCTGTCCCCTCCTGCAAGGAGAAGCCTGGGGTTGGGAAGCAGGCTAGAAGAGGAGCTAGCAGCAGTTGCGCTCAGTAACAAGTCCTATTACTAAGGAGGTTTATTGACTCCAAATTACTGATCACTAAAGCGCTTTTATACTCAATAGGATCATCTGAGACCTCCTGTAGAGAAAAATGCCAGCACACAGCAGATGGGAGGAAAAGAGGCTGTGAAGGCGGCCACAGAGTCCAAAGTTGGGAGAGGGGAGTGGAGAAGGAGTCTAGAGAGTGGAACAAAACTCTGGGTGAAGAAGTCATGCCTGTGGGTTTGCTGGGGACATGGACACAAGCAGGCCCCTGAAAAAAGCTGGGAGCTCAGTTCAGGGTCTGTTTCTATAGGACAGTATTGTCTCACCTAAAACTCTTTCAAAAAATTGCTTTCATGGAACATAGAGAAGGGAAATTGTATACTGTGTACACCTCAGGAAATTAAAAAGAAAAAACGAACAACAAAAACAAAAATATAAGTTCACTGAGAAAAACCTCGCTCATGACCTATTCCTGATCCAGGTGGGACCATAATCCGCAAAGGATGCCTGGGAGATACTCTTAGTGCAAATATGAAAAGTATAATGTGACCATAAATTGCATTTCCTGAAATGCAGAATTACTAGCCCTGGGATAGTTGTGAACTAGTTCATATGGTGCAGATAATAGCATTTTGGCAATCTGACAATCCTGAGTGTCAAAATGCCCCAGCATGCACTTTGCCTTTTTAAGTTAAAGGTCTTATTATTCAGAGTAATCAAAAGTTACTCTCTTGCAATGACATAGTTTATTTTAAATAGAAGAGACTTAAAATTAGAGGAGCACATTATCTTTTTTATTATCCTTCCCTGGCTATATGTAACTTCTGTTTTATTTTGATAAAAATGATTGAGATGTAAATACATTATGCAACTGTATATGTCACTTCACAGTTAAGGCGTGAATGTAGAGCATTATATCTGAAGAAGATTCTAATCATGAGATGAAATATTCATAATATGTTCCTCAATATTGTCATGTTCAAGTTGTCTGAATTGCTGGAAAAATAAATGTCATATCTGTATATGACTGCAATGTTTTTTCTCTTACTTTATCACAAAGATAAGTAAGATAGACCCATAGACTGATAGAACTTTCACTATAAAGTATTTTAAAATATGTGGTAATCCATCTTTACATTATTTGCTGAAATGTTATACAGTAAGGCATTTCTTTCTCTTCCTGTTGTTGTACTTTTCCTGGTTTTCTATTCTTTTCATGTACTTCTAATACATTAAATAGAATGTTATGGATTGAAAAATAAAGGTCTCTGTTATGGATGAATTATTTTTTTCCATCAAGTTGTCTGAAGGTTAGACAGTCAACACCTACAAATTACACAGATGTGTCATATTCCTAAATGAATTGTATTATGCTGGCACACCTATGAATACTAAAAGAGATCTGCCACAAATCTTAGTATAAAACGTGCCTCTCTAATTTGTCTGGGAGTATTCTGAATACAAGAATATTCTGCCACTCTAAAAGGCAACAACATGTTGGGGGTGACGTTCTTTAGCAATCAGCTGTATTTGGTCTCCATTACTTATCTGTTTGATGAGTTAACAGCTCTTTCCAAATATGCAAAGAAATAAATAACTGTGAATCGGTGACATTATTATACTGCTTTCTTATCAAAAGCCATCCACATGCATGCTGTATGAAACGAGGAGTGAGGGAGGAACATTCTATCAAGAACAAGGAAGAGAGAGTCTACTGGCTGGTTTGAAAGCAACTGTTACCTCAAACATAACATGCTGATGAATGCTCTTAAAATGTCCCCTTAAAATGCCATCCCCTATCAATTTCAGTGAAGGTGCTGGAAAGGAGATAATTAGTTGCCATTTTATAGCAGCAACAAATGATAACAAAATGTGCAAGAAAAACAACTCTGCAACTGTTGATTGAGGAGCCAAAGCATGTGGTGGAGTGTTGATCGGCCACGACTGCAATGGGGGCAAAGGGAAGAGACTAACTTAGCAGTTTTTTCTTAAAAGCCTGATGAAAGCAATGTTGGGAAAGGTTAACACCAACACCAAGGACATTACTAGCTGGAACTGATTTAGCAGAGGAAAGATAGGGGAATTCTGAGGTGTATGAACTAGTGAGTGCAGGTTTCAGCCACTTCTTCTGACTCTATGGGAAGATAAGATTAAAATGGGGTAAAAAAAAAAATATTTTAAGGTTATTTCCTGGGACAGGTGGACAGTGAAACGCTTGGAAGTGGTGCAGTTTTAAGGATATTTAGAAGAGAGTTTGTGGAAATTGACCAAGCAGAGAAAAACTGGTGCTTAGCCAGGGTAGGAGGAATATAGATACAAATAAAACAGTTATTCAGTGTCTAGCATAACTGTGCCCAAACCTTTGGGCACTACCATTATGCAAAAAAATAAGTAGCAATAATAGCTTACCATAGAACTCATCATATGATAAAATGTTAGTTTTAAACACATGATGCTATTATGACTAGGGTTTCTTCTAATATGTATTTATTTCAGGACATTATACATTTATTTGTTCTTTTTAGATAACTTTAACTTACTAATTTAGTATTTGCCATAGTACGAAATGCCCTATTATTTCATATTTATTACTGAAAGCTTAACCTAAGGTGTCACAAGTCATAATTTTGTCGTGGACTCAGTGAGAAGTGGATTCTATTTCCAACATTAAGCTCCAATGACAGTGCAGTACTAAAATAATTAGAATGTATACATGAAAGCTGAGATAAAATCGTACCCAGCGGGCCAGTGCTAATGCATGTGGTAGTATAGTAGAAATGCATAAAGAAAGATTATACACTAGATAGTCCAAAGAGATTCTAGGCAATCTACCATGAACAAGAATCATAATTGCCATAAACCATAGTAAAATGTGCACCTAGTCAGAGGTCACTTCAAAGCAAAAAGAGGACAAGCATAATGAAGTGTGGTCAAATCATAGAACCCACTGTGAAGGGCTTCAATTAGGGCACCTGCTAATTCCTTAATCTTTAATTGTGCATGTGTAAGGTGTATTGTCTGCCAAGACAATTCAAAGTTGCATTTTCTTCTGTGTGAATGTGTGAATCAATATTAGTGATTGAGTAAGACAAGCTCATCTGTTCACTCTGTCTTGAAACATGACTTATGTGGTGAGACCACATCTAGTGGGAGGGCAACTGAAATACTTATAGCCAAATGAGTGAGAGCTTGCCAAACAGGTTTTCTGATCTGTAACAAAAGCATCTGGACAAGTGTTAGTGCTAAAATTGTCATTTAGTCTGAGATCAGAGAGGTCTGTGTTTACCATAGCTTCTGCTGTTTTATTTGCCTCAACCGAGTTAAGCGAAAATCGGCTGTGTCCATGTCTTCTTATTGAGGAGCCATGAAAGCAACAGTTTCATATTGTAAGAGAAACATTTCTAGACACCTGCAGTTTGCTGCTTACATATTTTGAGGAGAAAGGAGGTTGTCATGAAAGGCTTTGAGTTAGTGTTTTTGTGTCAGTTTACACGGCTGGTATTTCCTGCTCTTACTCAAGCTGATTTCTATTCAACACTATTTCCTTCAGTACTCCCTGTTCCACAGACAAAAATGCAACCTTACAGAGCAAAGACTCAGCCAGCCTCTGGACTGATCCTGTAACCACTTCGGGTTCTTAGATTTCACACTTATTTACTCTTGGCAGAAGGATACTGCTCACACTTTGCTTTGGTAAATCCAAGCTATGCTCTGAGTTACATAAAGAGAGAACATAGAGGCATTACCCCAAACCCAAGAGAAAGGTGTGTCAGTCAGAAAACAACAGTGTAGGGGCAAGAGAAGAGTTACAAAGCTTCATTAGACACAGTAGATTATGTATTATCACAACATATGAAAGTTATATTTATTGGTATTTATTTGTCCATTTCATTTACATCTGTAAGGTCATCTGCTTGAATCAGCATGTGGAAGAATCTGTCCTCTGAAGGCAATCTCTCTACCACTGGTGCTTCTGTAGGATTTTTTTTTTTTTTTTTCTTATAAAAGAAGAAGACATGACTGATGATTGTGAATTAAATGTAACCCAGTGAGCTGTCAGTGACAGATATGCATTACGTGCACTAGTACTAGTCCAGATGTCATTGCTACACTCTAGTATTCTCCCTTCAGCAGCTTACAGCCCATAATTAAAGTTTAACTTTCTTTTTAACGCTTTCAGATCCCAAAGACCCACTTTATTACAGCTACTTATTTGCGAAGAAAGAGAGTGCAGTGACATGCTCATAAGCATGCAAGAATTTTGGGAAAAAAAATGTTCTTAACAAATGGAAACAGTAATTTTGATGAGTATAACAAAAAAGGAAAATAACACCACTTCCTAAGACATGATAGATTGTCATTTGTTTTGTTTTCAAAATGTTTATGTGGTGAAAAATCTAAGAGTAATCTATAGCCACAAGCACTATACTAGCTGCATCCTCCTCATCTATAGCAGCTTCTTTTTCACTTTTTTCTTTACCCAGTTTCTTTATTCTATAGCATTAACCCTTACATTTCCCAAATTGCACACAGGGTTTTAACAACGACTCCCACTGACTTTAATGAATCTTGATGCTGAAGATTATGTAGTTGACTGATGGCTGTAGTCTACATGTACGGTATGCAGTCACAGATCATTACACTGTCTTGTCTCTCTTGCGAGCTATAAGCAGTAGCTATAGTCTCTAGGCAATCAACTTAATTTGCAATGGGTTTAACACAAAATATCATGAAATTGAAAAGAAACATTATGCCCATGCTGAAAGGAGAAAGCTTGACTTGATACTCTGATCAGAGCAACGCTCCCTTCATTCAAGAAAAACAGTACTTCTTGTTTGCTTTTTGTTGAGGAAAAGGTCTGAAACTTTTGCCAGCTCAGCTCCCTAGGTCACCAGAATATTCCTCTTTCTGTGACTGCATGCTGACATTTACCTGGCTAAATGGTTTCAATTGCAATCTAATTCTACTACAGACTAATGAGAAAATGCATTGCAGTTGTGTGGATCCTGTCAAAAATGGAAAGGAAACGTTTTGTCCACTGTTACCTTGGAGAATAATGGAGCTATGCAACAGGTACATCTAGAAAACAACCCTGAGTTCTCAGACAGACAAAAAAAGTCCTGGCACATATGACTCTCCTGGGACTTTGGGAGAGTGCCACACAAAAATGATGATCCTTCCTTTTCTCTTTCCTTCATGTGGCCTAGTTTATTTCTGCCATGGTCTTGAAAAGAAAGTCTGGCTGGCAGCAGTACTGTTCTCTTGTCTTCTTTGTTCTCCAAGAAAACAGCTTTTGACAGGAGAGGCAAAGTTTCAAGTAATGAATGAGTGCTGCAGTCATTTAGGGTTGGTGCATTAAATGCATAGGATGAAGCCAGAACAAGTGTCCTTGACACTGTTGCCTTGACTTTGCTAACTGACTCAGTAAAAGCACCTGCAGATTTGTGTGGTGCTGTTAGATTAGAATAGAGAATCAAATTTTTTAATTTTCTCTTCTTTTTGTCCCACTTTTCTCAAATAATTTATTATCTTCATTGAGATTATAGCTGAAGTCTTTTGCTTTTGACTCATTCTAGTCTCAAATTAGCTTCACCAGTAGAAATAAAACCTGAAGAGCAGTTGGAAATGTGTTTTACTTCTAAGGCAACATTAATTTATTTTTAAATAACTATTGTAAAGAAGTTAGCAAATCCATGTTATTATTGCTTCTAATGAATGATTTGTGAGAAGTATATGTTTCTGTTGTAAGAAACAGAAAGATCTGTGACTGGGACATTTTGTGGAAGCTGTTGCAAGAAGGATGTGGCTTTGGATTCAGCCATTGGAATTCTGTTAAAGATCATCCAAAATACATTTAACATGAATGAATATGTTATTATTTACCATAACACAGAAATTTGCAGACAAGAACTAAAGAGTTAAAAAAAAAAAATCTTATCTGTTTGTAATATAAAAGGACGTGTAGATAGTAAATACGCATATGGTCATATCCTCAATGCACATAAAATGCCAGTTCATCTGTTTCGTATACAAATGATGAGTTAATGATTATAATAAGCTGCTAATGAGAATGTGATTAAGCTTTGTTAATGTAAGTAGTACTGTGTAGTTGGATGTTGTTTAATCATGAAAAAACATCTAGACACCTTCACACAAAAAAGGAAGTATTTGCAGGCATGTACAGGTATGGTGTGTATATATATATATGTTCAACCTTAACACATTTTAAAGCATTTTTCAGTCAAGAGAGTGCATCAGACATCCCTGTGATAGGTAAATTCAATTACATACACACAAAAAAAACACACTTTAAAAATTGGAAATAATGTGCAGTGTAAAGAACTGGAGTTCACACAGGAAGTCTGTGATAGAGAAACAGCCTGAAACCAGCTCTCCTGGATCTCTGGCTGGATCTCTTTAGTCTCCTTTAGAACCTTTTAGTCCAGGAAATGCCCAGAATTATTCATGAAATTGTAATATTTCTAAATCTAAAAATTGGGTTTAGTACTTGCACAGTATAATTTTTCCAGCTGTTATAAAAATTGTATTATTCAAAATGATTGAAGAAACGTAAGAAGATTGTTACCAATAAGTAGTGGTTGAGATTGATCATGGGCTTATAAGAGATTGATCAGAAAATGAATGAGTCTGTTTTATCCAATACCCTGTCAGTTCCTTATACTGCACATAATTTCCCATGTTTGAAGTGTGTTTATGTGTATTTATATAATAACTTTAAAAGAACAAAATAACAACATTGATTTTAAGATTATTTAGAAAATCTTTTTGTTAATTTGGTTCAAACAAATGTTTTGATCAATATACTTGCACCAAGAACTACTTTTCTGGACATCACTTCTTCATCTTTTGTATCTGGATTCTCACAGATGTGCTCCAGTCATTTGGCTGCCTTCAGCATTGTCATTCTATGGTATTCTCTGATGTCTACACAGAAGTCTATCTAGTACTCAAAAGCAGCCTTTCACTACAAAAAGTAGAGCCAGAACTCCTTTTTAAGTCTGATGCGTCACTACCCCTGTATCTGTCCAGGCTCTGTTACTGTGGGCTTTGCAAAAGGACACTTTGCTTCCTCCTGTGATATATTGTTGTAGCTCCTGCTGTTGCATAAATACTTTAGTACCGTAAGCCTGGTGCTTGCTTATAATTTTATTTACTTTTCCAGATACCCACTCCAGTTTCTCTGGCAAGCCCCATGCTGTATCATTGTGAGCAGTCTCAAGAGGTATCTGAAGGGCAAGTGCAAAATCTGAAGAGCTACTGAAAATTAGAAAATTTCATCTTGTCTGCCAGCCTGGGCATTTTCTTACAGTTTCATTGTTCTCACAGTCCTTAAAAAGATCATCAGAAAGCATATGGTATAAGACGAACTCAGCTCTTTCAGACTCAGCCTGCCTGTTTGTAGTTTAATATTCTATTGTCAGCATTTCCTAAGAAGTTGCTTCAGTTTGAGTTCATGTTCCCAGATTACCTCAACCACACAATCTCCTATAACAATCATGTCATAAGCTATACTCTTTACATCTATAAGTCCAGTTTCAGTCCATGTCAGGCTTAGGCTGATGCCTGCATGCCCAAAACTCCTGCCAATAACTGTGGCAAACATTGTCAAGAAGCTAGATGGATCACTAGCTTAACATGCCAGAATCTGTTCTTGACGTCACAAGCAGTTTGACCATGTATAAATCACAGCAGCATGTCTCCAGTTGGTAGCAATGGATACTGACTTCTTCCAAGTGCTCTGCTCAGTGGTTTTGGCTCAGAACAGATCCTTCATTTACCTGAGGACTTTCTAACTACTTCTCTGCTGCTGATTCACTCTGTGCTAATCTCAATGAGCATAATAATACCTCTTGTTTGCAGCCTTGTCAGTTCTTCCTTCTGTGGCCTCATCAGAGCTGATGGTCTTTGCATTTCAGTAGTTTCCCCAGCTGCAAATAGGAATACATTTCTACTTTGGTGTTGCCCTCAGGCTGTCCAGTCCTTGAAACAGTCCTTAAGTTTAATTCTTCACAGACCTCAAGATGACTGCTCTGCTTTTTTCTCTGGATAAGGAAATTTTAAGTCTGTACTGTGATGAGCTCTATGACTTGCTCTGCCTTTCTGCTCAGCAGTCACTGGTACTCCTTTGTGTCATGAAACAAGCAAGCAATTAGTAAATATAAAAGGATGATTAGCTAGCTAGGCAGTAGGATGAATCATTATCTAGGTATTAAGAATAGAATAGATTAGTTACTCAATATTATCTGTTAGTCAAAGAAATAGTCTGAGTCTGTAAGATATACTATCAGGAGCCAAGAGGTGAAGAATAGGTGAAAACTAAGGAACAAAAACTTGCCAGACATCCCGTCTCGGGCAGGAAACAGATGGACAACAAGGACACAAATTAGCTCAGACTGATAAGGACATTGCAAACTTGCAAAATCACTACATTCTAGATAAAGGGTGAAAAGTATACTATGAGGAAGACATACGGCCTTCCTCCTAAAGACCACTGCCCATGTCCTTAAGACCCCTGCCCACAATTCTTGGAAGAATCTGCGCAAGTGCAAAGGACTGATAAGCTAATTAGCATAAGAAGCGTGAGTAGGCGGGTTTAGGTAATGCATATGTATAGGCGTTAATTGAATATTCGTTATTCTGCTGTATAAATATGAGATAGTTTGTCACTTTGAGTATGCACGTTAGGTGGAAGGATCCCCCGTGCATCCAGCGCTGTCAATAAAGAATATTTCATCACTAAGAAGAAATTTTGACTTCGTTCTTTAAATCAGTCACCAGCTATCTGCTCCAAGCAATAGCACTATCTGTTTCAGGAATTTTCTTCCTGACAACCTGCATGTGTCCAGCTGCCTTAGGTAGCTTTTGCGAAATAATAACAATAACAATAATAATAATAATAATAATAATAAATCAATTCTCTGTCACATTTCTGAAGTCTGATATTAGCACTTTCATGTAGTGCTGGAGCTGCACTGCAGTTGGCTCCACGATTCTGCTGGGCTATTGAACAGCAGCAATAGGCTGGTGATTATTTAGTGCCTCGACCAATATGGCAGCTTTCAGTTGGCAGGCTTCTTCTGCAGTATATTTTTATATTTGAATCAGCACATATCTTTGAATTTGCCAAAGTCACTTTGCAGACAGCTTTCTCTGTATCGGAAATCATTGTTCTCAGTCACTGCATGTACTGCCATTTATGTTTCCTCTGGTAACGGTGAGATTAGGATGTACTTTTTTTTTTTTTTTTAATTTGTCTTGAATGACTGCCCGTAAGGTCGAGCATTTTTATTTGTGTATTTCAAGTTGCTCTGAGCTCAATTTACATTGCTTGTAGATCCCTACACACTATGTCCTGTTTCTGGTGTTATTTGAACCAATATTCTTGCTTTATACAACCAGCTATCACTGTTTTGATGCTGGACTCTTCAGTAGTTCATGTTCTTTAGATAAAGTCAACTAGGATTCGGCTCTTTTTTTTTTCTAACCAGTACCTCCCAAGGACTCAATCTGCAGCAGGAGGACCTGCTGTTCTCTCAGATATGTGAGTAGCTCTCACCCGGACAATAAGGCTTCCCAACTCTGCTATCTAGCCATTTCTTGGATTCAGTTGAAAAAGAACTTACTCTGCAATGTCACTCTGTATAAAAAATATAGTACCTACAAAAAAAATACCATTTATGCACTTCTAATGTGGTGGGTTTGGGGTTTTGTTGTATGTTTTATTTTCATTTTTTTCCCACTGAGAAGTGTCTATCCCAACTATCCCAACATGCTAACCTATGAGTAAAGGAAAAGGAAATAAAAAAAAATATTAAAATATTTCCAATATTTTCTCTCTTGTGCAAGGCTGTGGTGGTTTTTTTTGTTTGTTTGTTTGTTTGCTTTGTTTGTTTGTTGTTGTTGTTTGTAAAAGGCAGTGATTTTGTGGAAGGACATTTCCAATGCTACTTTTATGCTGCCTCTTTGGTTTGCATTTAGCTGACGTTTGCCTGTTAACCAGACAGTCTCCCACTGTGAGACTCAGTAGCCTGACTGTTGCCAACATGTCTCATGTACTGCCTGCTGAGTCGAAACATGAGAGGCCTCCATGTTTTAAAGCTCTCCTGCCTCGCCATGATGACTCATGTCCATGGAGATCCTGCAAATGCAGCCAGTGCTCCAGGCCAGGCTTCCCGGTGACTCCCCCACAATTCCTTTCACCAGCAGCTAAATTCTTTCCTCCAAGGACCATCCCGTTTGCCATAAGCAGATGCTGACAAGCAAATTTGTCTGCAGTGCTACTCCAAATATAGTTGTCTTAGTCAGGAGATGAGTAATACAGAGCTCTTTGGCTGAAAAGATCTGATTGTATCAAAAATGTAGACACCAGAGCGAAGAGAGTAGAAATCTCTTTTACAACCCTAGCTTTTATAAGGTGAGATGGAAAGAGACTGATTTTAGTTACACTCCTAAGGAGGTCACAGTGTATGCATATTCGTGTCTATCAGATTGTGTCGCTCTGCTAATAACTTCTGACCTCATTAGTTGATTTCAGCCAAATTTGACTGAAGGGTACCTTTACCCTTCATTCTCAAAAATAATTTAATCCGTGTTTTATTAATAATTAATTAATGTAATTAAGTGATAATTAATGAAATAATAAATCTGTACATTTTATGAAATTATGTAACCACACAAAGAAAAAAAAAAAAAAAAAAAAGTAAATGTTCCCTGAAAGAGAAAGAAAAATTGCAGTGTGAACATATCCTTTACAGGCTGCTTTAGTTGCAGGACTCCCACGAGTATTGTTTAAATATCGTCCTCTTCATTTCAGTGCACTTTGCAGGCCTATCCACATCAGGGAATTGTGGACTGCCTGGACAAGACAACATATTAGTGATCATACACAGCTGCTAATGATGTAGAAGAAACAACTGCCACCAGTGGAGTATGTAAAACCTAATTACCAATACAGCTGAAGGACTGTTGTATTATGTCAGCAGTCTTCAGTCCTCCTTAGAGCACCTGAAAAAGGATTGACGTTGTCTGGTTGCTTAACAGAGACTAGATGCGATGACATGGAAGATCTTTTTTAGTGCTCTTATACTCTTATTCTCACTAACCATAACTAACTGACACAAAAATCAAAGGTTTTTTGTTTATGCCAAAGATTTTTTTTTCTGCTCAGGCTGCTAAACTATCATATTAATCCATCATATTAATATCAGTGTAACTTCACTGAGCTTTTAACATGATGCCATTCTCCAGAAAAGGCTACTTCTCTGCTAGTATTTACGGTGGATAACAACCACCAGTAACTCCTCCCATATGAAACAAGACTGCAAATGGAACATATTTAATAAGAAAAAGTATATCCTTGTGCCTCAATATTTGGTGGTGAGATTTATACAATTTATTTTGAAGAATGAGACTTGGTCAAAACAGCTACAAAGAGAGACCACATATTTTATGCCTGCAAAGCTTCTGAATCTGTTTTCTCTACTCCTTGCTTCACAACAACATATTGGAGCTTAACCTTCATCATGTGATTATGCCTGTACTTCTCATGGTAATTAAGTGACCTTCCAGAACAGTGAACAAAATTTTCAGACTGAGAGATTAGTTCTGAGAGGTGTGAACTGGTCTGTTCATCCCAATCTATGTTAACTCTGCAGCCTTACAGAGAGTTTACACTTCAGTCTGATTAACTATCTCACTGTTGATCATGTAGAATGAAAAAGCTCACTAATGCAATGAGGCCCCAAACCTAGCTTCTCCCAGATGGCCAAATATCCCAGACCAACCAGTTTCTTCCTATCTACACTGTCTAAAATGCAATTCTCTGCTATCAGGACAAGCATCTATAGCATACTGAAGATGAAGACCAAAAATGTGGAGAAAGAATGTCATAAATTAAGTTTTATAAAAAAATAAATAAAACAGGAACTTCTGTCCTGATGTGATTATTTGTGCTCATACTTAAATCATGACTAAATGTAAAGGAACCAGTTGCAGAATTTTCAGGCTCACTCCACGAGAATGCTAAAGAAGCCAGACATACACTGCAGCACAAGACAGGTTCAGCTGGAAAAAGCTTACATTGAGCCTTGATCTTAGACAGGCTGAATAAGCTCCAAGATAGGGCTGGAACACTTTTACACTTAATTTTTATTTGCAGTTATTCTAAAAAATAAGAATGTGACTTTGCTCCCCATATTTCTTGGTGTCAAGCATGTTTAACTCTTGGAAACACTCAATGCTTCATAGCATTAGTGCCTCTGTTACTTGTTATGCCTCGTGTATAAGGGCTTGTCTCCGCTTGTAAGTTGTGCCAGGGTTAAGTCAAACAGGAATGTGAAGCATCTCAAACAGCTCCTCATGTAACCCCTCTTACCCAGTAGCACTTTTCTAGCGCCTCTGAAGCTATTTCTCAGCAGTGCTGCAGTGCATGCGCCCCTTCCCCATCTGAAGGAGCGCTGAATTCCCCAGGAGCCTATGCCTCCAACACGGCCTGAAGCATTTGGAGTGCTCAGCCCACCACCACCTTGGCCAGGGATTTGGGAGGTGCTTGCAGAGAAACAACTTGACATTGAACACCCAAGCATTCCTTTCAGGTTGAGAAGAGTGTGGTGCTTATGGCAGTGATAAGGTCAGTTTGAGTCAGTGCTCAGGCGGAAAGAACTAGAGGGAATGATCTTGCTGAAATCCAAGTACTGGCTTATGAAATTTTTGCTGGCACTGCTGGAACTAGTCAGCATTATATAGTTCCTGGATCACCAGGGACTTTACGATCTGTCTTAGTCTATTTGTGTGCTAACAATAACTCCAGCAGCTAGTTCTGTGAGTTTGGCTTTTTGCAGGAAACAGTAAACTGTGCGTGAAAATCAGTATGTAAAATATATTTTAAAGGAAGGGAATAAAAGAGGGCCACATAGGAAAATGAAAAAATAATAAAAAAAAAAGTCTGAAAAGGCTGTAGGATATTAATAAAACTTAACTGTTTTTTCCAATCAAAAGAAATAAAATTAGTAAAATAAAACCTAACTGAAATTATTATTTTCTGTATAGTATATTTCAGATCTTTTTGAAGGTTGTATTTGTTAACATCTCTGCAGCTTGTTATTTTTTCTCATTATTTTCATACTTTCAGTTTTCTATCTCTTTACATCAATCTGTTGGAAGCTTGTTAAACCGTTATTTGCATTTTTGTGTCTTTCTGCCTAAACCTTTACAGTGACTCACATAAAAGTAAAGCAATTTTTTAAAATCCATATATAAAATCTAGAGTAGTAGCCCAAGTTTTAGCAATGTATTTTGATTTTATCAAGACTTGCTAAGAGAAAGAGTTTGAAATAAAGTGAAATTTCTCCCTTGAATATTTAGATGATGTGAATATATTTTATGGCTTCCATAGAAGAAACAGGACTCTGCAGACATTCCTTCCTGAGAAGTCTGATTTGCACTCAGGTTCTTTTGGAGATAAGTCATTTTAATTAAATATTCCTATATAAGTCAGCCACTTGTGAAAGGTTTTTTATTATTATTATTTTTATTTTTTTCACCGGATCTCAATGTAACGTGTACTTTATCATCCTGGATACTCATACTTGTTGTGCTGCTAATACACTAGTGAGTAAATTAGTGGATATGGTGAAATATCAGTCTGTCCCTTCTGTATTACCTGAATGAGACACATCATTTCAGCACAGGTAACTTGCTTTCATGTACACATTTTGTAACAAGGAAATGTTTGAAGAAATCTGATTTGTTTACAGTACTGAGCTTAGCTTAGGCAAAGATATCTGATATATTTGTCCAGTTTTTTTCAGCCACAGTAAGATATAGTAATTCATATGCTGAATGTGCTAAAGTAACTGGGTGTCATTGTGATGTACCATGGAAGTGTTTATCAATTAAAGAATAATTTTCCATGTGACATCTTTGTTTCTTTACTTTCTTCACTGAAATTTGGAATTTGCCATTTGTCTGGCAGTGATGTTGTGATATGAAAAAGTTCATATCCTTTGGCAAATTCCACCAACTCATGAGAAGTCATCTAAGTTCCATTATCTAAAGCTAATCAGTTGGGATGGTACTTTGTCTGAGCTGCCAATTTCTTGTAGTTGTCACTTCTGTGATTTCCAGCAGTTCATCTGATTTCCCAAAGTCTAAACAATTTTCAGCGTTAACTGTTCATGGTGAAAAGGCCTATCTCTGTTTTCTTTCACAATCCTTCAAAAACTCTTTACAAGAACTCTGTAGATTTACATTAATTTATTTATTTTCATGAGAGTAGGTGAGGGATCACTTGGGCTGCTATTCTAATAGGTTTCAAAATTATTCACTAAGGCTTTGTCATGTTTTGCCACTGTATCAAACAATTTTTGTTTGTCCCATAATAGCTTTACAGCCTTCCAGTTTTTGACAGTCTGGAAATATGACATGGATATCTTTGTGTGTGACATTATCTGGTGTCTTCAACAAAGTAGTTACAGAGTTCTTTGAAGGCAAATGAACTGCCCTCCCAAAAGGACATACATGAGCATCTGATTTTCTGAATTTCTTACAAGTTGTCTAATATTTCATCACTGGTTCTTTTTTAGCCTCTGCTCTTAAACTGATGTAGAGGTAGCCTGGTGGATGCTGGCTGTCACTTCTGAATTGCTTTGAGGTCAAGATTCTCGTGTTCTCTGTCCTGTAAGACTGCTCTGGACAGAAAATCTACTAACTACATATTGATCATTTTCTTGTAGTATTCATCTAAAATATAACAGTGAGGTTTCAACAGAAAACACCAGGGACATCCAAAAGCTGGTAACAGAATTGTGTAGAATGCTGTGCAGTGGACATTTTCTACACATACAGTTTTCCAGCTTTGAAATACAGATTAAATTTTTCCCCATTTAAGAACAATTACAAGTAGTTCTTGCTATTTAGTGCAATTGTCACAAGCTTTGATAATGGCAATTTTTTACCAGCATGCTTTATTTTTTAAAAATATCCTGTGCACACTTAAATTACCAGATGATATTTTTTCTCAGGGTTAGTTTCATTTTGTTTGTTAGTTTGTCTCTCATTGTTACTGTTGTTTAAGATTTTCAAAAAAAGAGTGGAAAGTAAGAATTTAAATGAAAGAGTTACATTTTCTAGAAGCGTTCATTATTGAACCTGGTTTAAAAAAATATTTGTTCAACATGTTTTAATTGGTAAACTGTGCCTTCATTTAAACATATTTTTCTGTAGCAGTGTCACTTATATTTGAAATGCTATATTGTTAAAAAATAATATAATGCCTACAGGAATGAAGGAATTTAAAAGGTGCTTAAACCACGACTATTTCTGTCTCATAACCTCATATAATCACCCAGAATCACAGAATGGTTGAGGTGGAAGGTGATCTCTGGAGATCGCCTAGTCCAACTACTCTGCTCAGAGCAGGGTCAAGTAGAAAAGGCTTCTGAGAACCATGACCAGAAGGGTTTTGAATAGCTCCAGCAATGGAGACTCCACAGCCTCTCTAGGCAACCTGGTCCAGTGTATGACCAGCCTTGCAGTAAAAAAAAAAAAAAAAAAAAAGGTTTTTGTTATTTATTTATTTATTCATTTATTTTTATTTTTCTCTGGACCCATCAGGGCCCATTGGCATGTGTATGCCCAGCTTGTTTGAATGTTCCCTAACTTAACCCTCCTCCACCAGTGTAGTCTTACCTGCTCCAGACTTTCCCACTGGTCTCAGAGACTCAAGATTTCTGAAGACTGGTCTTACCAGTAAAGACAGAGGCAAGGAAGGCTCTGAGTACCTCAGCCTTCGCCATCTCACAATATCCACCGCCCCATATATTCCCTCATCTTCCTTGTGTTGCTGATAGACCTGTAGAAACCTTTCTTGTCCTTCATATTCATTGCCAGATTCAACTCCGTACAGTGTTTAGCTTTTCTAACCCCATCCCTGTACACCTGAACAGTGTTTCTGTATGTTTCTCCAGTCAGTTCCCTAAGGGTAATTGCAAGACATATGTTAAATATCTGTCCTTCTCTGTGAGAAGTTTTCTTGATATGTTTAACCCTCAATACACTCAACCCTTGAGAATTCCATAACTTGTCACTTCCAGTTACAGAGGAGAAATACCATGATTTTATTTTTCAAAAGGATGATAAAATATCCTTAAATCATTTGAGAGAATTGGCCACCAAAAAAAGTTATGATGTTCCATGGAGGATAATGTGTCTTCCAATAAGCTTCAGAAAATGTTATAGTTTCTGAAAATAGTCCGATCATGGAGAGGTGCATTTTCTTAGCAAATGGGATGACCTCATTTGTCAATGAACGTGGAAGGCTTTTGAAAAACTGAATTTACTGTGAATGTGATGCCCTGAAATTAAGACTGCTAACTGCCAACTTCAAGAGA
This sequence comes from Oxyura jamaicensis, assembly GCF_011077185.1. Classification (NCBI taxonomy): domain Eukaryota; kingdom Metazoa; phylum Chordata; class Aves; order Anseriformes; family Anatidae; genus Oxyura; species Oxyura jamaicensis. Next base: position 78,152,477 of record NC_048896.1, on the reverse strand, counting down.
CTGGCAGGAAAGTGTGTTCCTTTCACAGTGTAAAGTATAGCCCTTGGACAAGATGCACTTTGAGAGAATGTAAAAAGAGCCTCTTACAGCATCTTACCTCTGAGGTCACTTGTTCTTATCATCTGAAGATGCCACCCTACAGGCTTGGGAAATCCTGTGTTAAAAAATAGCTGTTGTTTGGCCAGACTGTAAATTGTGGTTTGGAATTTGGGATGCTATCCAGTATGAATGAGACCATTCCCTTTATATAAACAACTTGGTATTTTTTCCTGTCCATTATACTGGTACTAAATATAACATATACTAATGGGTTCTGTAGGCTTGCAATGGATTTCCTCTTGAGGTTCAATATTTTTTGAATTAATTTATTTTTTATGTGTTCCCACTCCTGTTCCTAGCAGTGGAGTGTATATCCCAACACTCAGAAAGAGAGAAACGAAGAGAGAAAGGAAGAAAGAAAGTAGGAAAGAAAAAAGAAGAAAAAAGATTGAAAACCATGATTTATCTTCTATTTGAAAAAAACATCTGCAGAACAAAATGAGCCTCTTGATGCCGGAATTGTCATCAATGATGACTTTGACAAAATGAGCAATACATAATTTGCTAGCTCCCTTGCGAAGCTTAAACAGATTGTCGAATAAAACACTGGAGGAGATGCATATGGGGTGAGTAGACCAGCTTTGAATACGAACACATGCAGGTGGTCGTTTAGTAGTGGTTCTAAGAGGCAGGACATCCCTAATTTGGAGGGTCATTTGCATTTGGAAATGCTCATTGCTAAATAGTGATGTATTCCCTATAGTAAAACAGGACTGATATTGCCAAAACTACAGCTATTTCTGTTCCAGGGTAACTTGAACAAACCAGACAGCCCAAGGCAAAGTAGAGAGTGGTTTACACTCCAACAAACCTGCCATTAGTAGTGGGTTTGCAGAATACAGATTAGTAAGATTTTTAAAAGTGTTCTCTAAAATAAAAGAAAAAAAAAATAGAAAAATAGTTCTTCTCTCTCTGGTAAGAAATGATGGATTTCTTACAAGGCAGGCACAGCATCTGTATTGACTTAAATTCTGTGTAAAATAGCTAACCTTCAAAAATGTTTTATCACAACCTCCAATTTTTAGTACAACCACTAATCTGAATTCTCAAATTGCTCACTCCACTGTCAGTCTCTTGACAAAAGCTGCAACATGTAAATATATATGTCCCCACATCTTTCTTACTTCTTGACTATGTGTCTGTGTACTCTGTTGGATCATGAAAGATATTTGAAAAAAAAAATCTTTAAAGAAAGAGATATATGATCGTTTTGACTTTATTCTTTTCCAGCCATAGTACTTGTCTGTGTCAGCCAAAGTAATTAAAATATTTCATTAAGGAACTATTAATCTACCCATCAAGAAAGGTTTTTCTGAGATGCTGTTCCTGCAAAAACCTTTCCTTTATATGAGTCTGAAGCCCCTCTTTAGATGGTCTGATTGCCTTCAACATCAATGAGATTAGATGACATTGTGAGCTTTTTGGGACTGAGGACATTCTTCTAGTTTGGACAGAGGATGATATCAGGAGGCCTTACATCTGGCTGGGACCTTCAGATACTAGTGTACTATAAATAACTAATGATGATGTCAGCTTGGGGGCACTTAGCAACGTGTAAGAGCATGCTGATCCTTCAGCAATAGTTTTATAATCTCAGCCCTTTAGCATATTACCTCTAAAAGAACATAACTTCCTCTGGAAGCTTCATTTCCATTTAACCAGCCTTGTCCTTTTTTTAGATATACTCCCCTTGACATGTGTAAAGGAAATGTGATCCAATACCCCAATGAAATCTTGTTCAGATTCGTTAATTACCTTTGATCAGACTTTTTCCTCCATACCTTGGTTAATAGTGTACATTGGAAAAAAGAACAGCTAGATCTGTTATCCCAGCAATTATTGGGAAATGAAAGTGACAATTTGCTTACTTGCCTGAAAGATCAAACAGTAAAACCCTAATTTCAGTCACTTGGCGTTGGATTATATATATTGAATCTGGCAGGCACACTTTATGCAATGTCCAGGCAAAAATGACCTCGGGCTTTCATGGACTAAAGCACAGTATTCTCAGAATCAAGAATCAATCTGCCTACTGACTTTTAGGGAACTCCTACTGTCTTTCTTTCTTCCTTTTTTTCTTTTTTTTTAATTAGAGTCTATGATAACCATACATATATATAATCAGAAATAAAAAAAAATATGGCCTAATGAATTTATCAGACATCATACAAAGTAGGATGTAGTGTATCTTGACACTGAGTGTTTAATAACCCATCCTTAGAGACAGTGGAAAACTGCAGTAATTGAAGAAGGAAGAATATTTGACTCTTGAGTATGAGTTTTTATGAACACTATATAGTTCATAGCACACTAGGGATCTTTTAAATGCAGAACATTGGTGTACAGTAAGTTTACCTCTTTGACAAATGATTATTTTACCACATACTCAGTTAGGCAACTTTTACTACTGCAGATGAACAAAGACAATAAAGCCACAGAGAATACTCATCTCTCTTTTTCATGTTTCCCCTTTTCTTGGATCTAATCATCTATTCTCCATGTTGACTTTCAGGTGAAAAAAAAAAAAAAAAGGTAAAAACAAACAAAGAAACAAAAAAACAATTCATGACTAGTGTGAGTTAATCCAGTTCGTCAAGATCAGTATCATCAGATTTTCTTCTGCATGATAAGATCTTTGTTTTACAGACACTTGTCTCTCTGCTAACCTGCACCATGAAACTGAGGCATACACTGCTTAAAAGTAAATTAACTAAATTGTTAACTAACCTGATCCTACAACTCCTGCCTGTGGGAAAGGTTCTTAGTTCATTGAAACCAATTAACTGTTAAACCACTTCTGAATGCAAAGGCCTATACACAGCTTTATAGAGCTAGGTTAATAGTGAAAATACATACAAATTTTTACCTCAGTAAGAAACAGAAACCTAAATACATTGAAGAGGCCCTCTGCAGGAAAAAAAAAAAAAAAAAAAAAAAAAAAAAAAAAAAAAAACACCTGCTTGTTCCTTGCACAATATACTCTCAACATAGCCTCTTTTAAATCCAAATGATTCACAAGGCTAAACAACTAAATAAAGTTCTCTGAAGATTATCTCATATGGAAATCATAGTGCACTCCATTAATTACCCTCTCTGAGGAAAAGAAGGGTGAAATCTCTTATAGAGTCAGACCACAAGACAGAAAGTCCCAGGCATCCATTATATAATTTACTCCTGACATAGCACATTAAAATCTGAGAAAGGAAGACCATTTTACTGTAAAGTCAGCAAAATGCCACAGAACTAAAAATCTGCTGCCTGCATACCACTAACCATATCTACAGTGAATAACTACTCCAACAAGCATGCTGGTATTAAAGCCATAAGAATTTTACAGTGTTGTGTGCTTTCACTTCAGCCTTACATTTCAGTTGTTCCAGCAGGATTTTTAAGCTCTGAAATTTTGGTGAAACATCAGACATCTTATTTACACCTTCATGCATTTTCAGCCTGTGACCTGGTACACCAAAGACACGCCTGTTGAATGAACATGCCCTCCTGCTACCCCATTCCCAAATATGTTTGCCAACCAGGGGAGCAAACATTCTGGGCAAGAGTTTCCAGGACCTGGCAGGTAGTGAGTCTGTGATCTCAGACACAGAGGGAAGGGTACTGTATGACCTACTGTGGGTGCTGTCCCACAGGTGGCCTGGGGAGCAGTGAGGCTTAGAGGCTGAACCATGATTCCTTCCTCCTCCAGGATTTTAGGAGTAAGCAATTTCTAAACCCCAGCACTGCTGCTTCAGCCAGCAAACAGAGAGGCAAAGCCAATGTCCTGCCCATTCCCTCTTCTAGGCAGGACAGCAGGGTAAATAAGGCTGATTTTTCCCCACATGCACATCAGGCAAACTTCGAATTCCACATACATCATTGATTTCAATGAGAGATTACTCACCTTTTTGGTTATGGTCCGTGGTGTAAAAGCCCTAATGCTCAAAGATGGGATCACAAAAGGTGATGATCTGCACTGTCCTCTTGCAGAGTCCAAGTCAAGGTTCAGCTCTGTGTCAGAAAGGGAAACACAGTTTGGCTCCCTGTGTGCAATTAATTCATTTCTGCAGTGACATCTGGTGAGCAGCACTGGAATGGATTTAATGATTTTTGCCACCTTTATAAACTGCCCGAGAATGTGCTGGGTGCTTTGGTCACCCCTTGAGCTTTCAGACTCACCACCTTTGCTGGCCTAAGGCTCTATTTCTGCCTCCCTCTTGGTTGGCTGCACAGCATGGAGCAGCTCAAACAGACTGCATTCAGCTGGGTATTTCCTTAATTTGCTTCTTCATGAAAGCTCTGATCTTAGTAAAATTACAAAGACATTAGAAAGCTACCACATGGTTCGCCCATCAGGACAGCACATGTTCTCATATTTCAAAGCCAGCGATTCGTTTCTGTGCTAAGGTTCACACTGAAGCATCAGTACCTGACAACTGGGCAGCTCAAAGTTCAAAGACCAAAATGCTACTGTGTCCGGGTCTGTTTTGAAAACAAATGCAGTACAGTAATGGGGACAGTATATCCTAAGACAACAAAGAGAATATTTGTCTTCAGCATGCTATTTGCTGAGCGAGGTTTTATCCAAATCCATTAAAGAGCACAGCAAACAGCACTGCTGTGGCTATGAACACCCTTGCACGATTGTACTTCATTATGTGTTACCCCTGAGAGGCCTCAGTAGACTAAACAAGTACAGCTATACTGAGGGATGAAAGGATCAGAGATCAATTTATAGGAAAAACAAACTCTCCTCGTACCTCCTCTCTCCTCAGAAGCAGGTGATTAGCCTCTGTGTAAGGCTCTTCAGTTGGGAAGCCAGCTAACAGCAGCATTATGGTTTACATCCCACTTAGTGCGTCCCACAGATCATAATCTCAGCAACTGAAATTCATGATTTCACAGAAGCAGAAAAGCCTCCCCTTGCTTCTGACTGGTGGTAAAAATGCTTTTGGTTACAGTGTTGTCTGTTCAGTGTCATCTGTCGCAGAGAGGCACAGTTTGCAAAAGCAAAAACCTCCTTAACTCAGGCATCTACCCAACAACCTCCTAAAGTCTAGATTGTTTTTTGTATAGCTTTCTCCTGCTTACTATTAGCAGAAAGCAAAGTCTGTATGTTCAGGATAATACAAGTGCTGGATGGCTCAGAACTGACTTCTTGTTCCCATGCAAAGGAAAAAACCTTAAACATTTATCATGAATTTGGAGACTTTCCTGCTTTCATAAGAGTTCAGTTTCTTAATATGCTCTTCAACAGACACTGTTTCCTGGGAGATAATTTCCTTGTTGTCTATCTAAACAAATTAATCTTTTCTGTTTCTACAAGATACCTTTTTTTTTTTTTTTTTTTTTTTTTACTTTTAAGTTTTAAGTAATCGGCCTTGTAAGAAAGGAAAGAAGAGAAAGGAAATAGAGAAATGCCAAATGCTAGTAAAGTATCTATCTGCAGTACTGTTTGCCAAAATAAAGGCATATTTTACTTAAGCATTTCTGTAGAACATGATTTTTGAAATAGCCTTTTACAGAACAATCTACAGTGAAAGCCTTCTGAATTTACTACATATTTATTTACAGTCTTTGTACCTGAAATTCTTAAAAGCAGCTGAGTAACAAACTATGAAGGTTGTTCACAGTAACAGCATACATAAAAATTCTTGAATGGATACTTTCAAGAGATGTGTTCAATTTAGTAGGTTATGGTTAGCGTGAAAGAGGCATGGCCTGTGTTACAAAACAGAGCATTGCTTGTGTCATCTCCCCTTCAAAGAATACACCATGAAAGTATAAGAAAGCTATATGTTCAGAATAAATAATTTTTTCCATTGGTAATAATCAAGACCAATCAGAATGTGTCTTATTGTCTTTTCATTTCTGGAAGTTGCCCAAGAAAATAATTACATACAATGGTTCAAAGTGCATTACAGAAGAACTGGAGAAGCTTTATCAAAACCTGTTGAAGATATTTGCAAGAGGCTTAAAATCTTAGTGCTAACCTTCATTCAAAATCTTAAACCAGAGTTGGCATTGACTGGTATTGGAAATTGAAGTGAACTTTGGGACTTCTCCATTTGTCCACTTCTATATGTGGGTAGATTCACAACAGCTGAAAGGTTAAAAAATCATGGTGTTGTTGGTGTATTCCATGAGCATGACACATTGTGGTGATTGACCTACTTCCATGCTCTTGTGAATATGAATGAAGCATTCTCAAATCCTTAAAAGGCTGCCAAATATATCTGTGACAAGACACCTTTCATTCTGTGCCAGGACAACAACCTTGATCCTCAGATCTCATAAAACAGCCTCCAAGACTTTTTATATGCCAGATATCTACATATCCATTATTCAATTTAGTCTTGTCTCAACCATTGTGTTTTATCAACAATAATTTTTATTTAAAATATTTAAATGATGTCTGGAAAAACAGTGATTATTTTTGAGAGGTTACAAATAAATGGAGAAATATTAGATAGGTTGCAGCATTTCCCTCTATGTAAATGTTCTATAATAAATGAATGTTAGTACTTTAAAAAATGGTTATTCAGAAACAAATCACTAGGAAAACATGTTAAGATCAGCAGCTCTCTTATATCTATATCCTATAGTTGCCCTTTGAAATCATTCCTCATGGGAAGCTATTATGCTGCAGAAACCTTCCTGAAAGCTGCTCCCACACGAGACCAAAAGCTAAATATGTTGTGTAATACAACAGTGCAATTACAACAGTGAAAAACAAACAGAGACTCCAGAACTCTCCAGTGTATCACAGACCCAGTGCTCTTTGTTCTGTGTCATGGTCAGTTACTTGTTGCTGGCATTTCTTGACCTCTTCCTGTTTTCAAGGGAAATATGCTTGCAAAACCAACAAACAACCCTGCATGGGATAACCCCACAGCAAAGGTTCAACACAGCTACAGCCAACATGTCATTCATGTAGGCTGCCCAGCAAACAGTTGCTCCAGTCTGCCTTTTAATGTCCAATTCTACCCCAGAACCAAGGGAACTTTCTGAAGCTACTGTCTTTGTCATTTTTTTTTTTTTTTTTTGAAACCATTGACATGGGAAAATGGTCTCAATGTGGGGGGACTTTTCACATCAGAATTACTGCACTAAAATGCTTTAAAAGCTTTTTTGAGTCAATGACTTCTACCAAGCTTCATTTTGGTTTGTTGTCTGCTGAAAATATAAAAAATAGATATATATATTTTTAGTCAAAAAAGGAACTAATTGGCTCCTTTAATGCAAAATCAAACACCTTTTATAATTGCTTTATGTACACATAAAAGTTCTCTGCTAGCTGTGCCAGTGAAGCCTGTGTTTTATCTGCATCATCTGCTTCTTTTGAGATCAGAGAATTTCTGACTCAAACCATATACCCTCTTTCTCAGTATCTCTCTGTACGTATATTACTATTTCCTCTTTCATATAATCTAACAATCTTCTAAAGATGTTATAATTGTACCTTAAGCATCTACATTATCTGAGTGGAAAAACCCTGTAAAAAGATGGGGGAGGGTAGAAATATTTTATTTCCAAACCACGTTTCACACGTTTAGTTCCTTTATATCTCTGAAGTTTTCTTCTCTCACTTCTTCATATATGGACATGTCGGTCCATTTATTCCTTCTGATATAACACAGTGGGTTTCTATTATTGTAGCATGTAAGCACTTAAGACTATTTATTCTCGAACACCATTATGAGGAAAGAAAGCCTTATTATGTATAATACATGAATAACATCTGGAGAATGAATGGTGTATGTTCTGCCAGTCTCCTTCTATATAATCCATGTTGTAAATTTGCTAGATGTACACCCTCATACTTTCTTTCTTAGGAGTGACAACTTATCCTTCTTACAGATGAAGAATTTAATATCATTTGACACAAGCATTTGAAAACAGCTGTCCAGATAAAAGGTCAACAACTCACACAGAGAAAACTAACATTTGTTCAGTATGATTGTCCCAGTAATCAATTATTTGCTAATTAGTCATCTAATGTTTACCATAAGGAAAGCTACAATTTACCTCCATCTCCTGGTTTTTAGACTACAGTAAGAGGTTAAATTTCAGGATTCCATAGAATCTGGTCACAAGGTGGCAGTGATCACAAGATGGCAGTAACTAAATTCATTTACAGGGTGGCCAGAGACGACTGGAGTAGCAAATGGTATTAGGAGCAAATGGAAAACTTTTGCAGTGTACAGCAAAACATTTTATCAGTTATGCAAATCCTTGGAGCTATGTGGCATGGAAGTAGGAATGAGCAAGCCAGGTGGAGTATCAAGTCATTGCCCAAGCCTGCAGGGGTACAATTAGGAAGGCCAAAGCTCAGCTGAGGTGGAAACTAGTAAGTAATCTGAATGACAAGAAAAAATGCTTCTAGAGCATATCATCAACAAAAATAAAGCAAAGGAAAATGTGGACACTCTGGGGAAGAGGACATAGAGACAGGAGAAAGGATGAGGTACTCAATTCATTCTGTGCCTCAACTTTTATTGGTAAAGTCTGAATATATGCCTCTCAGTTTCTGAAGCCTTGTGAGAGTCTGTGAAGAAGGGAGGTATTGTATAAAGTAGAGAGTGATAGACTTAGGGACCACTTTAGCAAATTGGATATTTATAGGATGGGATGCTGTGGGCGCCAACAATGCTGTGGGAGCTGGCCAGTGTCATTGAAAGGTCACTCTCTATCATCTTCAAAAGGTTGTGGCAATCAAAGGCAGTGCCCGATGCCTGGAGTAAGGCAAACGTCACATTGCTCTTTCACAAGGGCAAGAAGGCAGATCTGAGGAACAGTGTAGGCATCCTAACCTCAGTTTCCAGGAAATGGAAGAGCAAAATTTCTTGGAAGCTATGTCCAAATATTTGAAGGACCAAAAGCTGAGTGGTAGCAACCTTTACAAGTTTACCAATGGTAACTCATGCCTGACCAACCTCAGCAAGACTAGATATCCTGCATGCAGATGTGATCATACCACTACATACTAAAAGCTGGAGAAGTTGAAACCATTATGGGTAAACAGACAGTGCTCCTATAAAGGAGGAAGTGCCTTAGACTTCCTTGCCATGCAGTGAACAGAGACTGGGAAGGACAGCAATTCTGACTAGCAACTGTGTTCCTTGTCTGGCAAACACCATAAAAACTGGTTTAGAAAATGGTTTAAAATGGGGCTTGTATGCGGTTGTGCTTATTTTGTCTTTGATTTTTTTTTCCAAAAGGAATTGTAAAGTGGTTCTGCATCTTTGGTAAAAGACTGGTCATTGTGATGTCAAGTGTCCAGGCAAAGGAGCAGCATCTAAGCACTTTGCTTATCCCACTACTTAACTGCATAGTCAATATGGTTTTCAATTGCCACCACCACATATATCTTCAAATCCATTCCATAGGACTCACACCCACACCAGGTTTAATTTTCTGCAATAAAGTTGAAGTGGTCATCCCCAGTCTCATCATCTGGTAGTGGTCCCCAAACAAAAGAAAGGGAAAGACTGATCTGGTTGTTCCCTCCCCCTCTTTTATGGGTCTTTTCATCCCAGGTTATTTTGTCCAAATCATATACCTCAGTAAGCACCTCTAGTTCCTCATTCCTACCCTATGTGTGGTAACTGTGACCCTCCAGAGCTGTGCAGATGTAGGGCTGTAGAGCTGCTGGAAAGCCTTCTGGAAACTCTTACATGACTGTTTTCTACTACTCTTTAGAAACTTCTTTATTTAAAAGAAGTTAAGTACTTTGGAATTTTCAGATTTTCCCTCAATTGGACACTCTAATTTCATTTCTTACTAACAGTTGCTTTCAAAAATCTATTAATGCAAATTTGTAGACTTTGGTTAATCTAAAATGCAGTTAGGAAAAAAAAAAAAAAAAGAAAAAAATCAGTTCAGAACAATCTTAAACAGTTCCCAATTTATGAAAATAACTGTTACACAATATTTAATCTAACATTTTTGGCTCTCCAAATGATGGAACAAGGCTGTTATTTTTAGTGTTTTTATGTGTCTGTGCTCAAAATATTCCTGTAGAAATTAGGGAACTATTTGCAATAATATCAATACTGTAAATGCAATAATACATTATAATCTTCCATTTCCCTGCCCAGCATCCCACAGCAAATTACAATCAATACAAAGCTAAACTTAGCACTGTTATGTCTTCCAAGTGACAGCCAGACACAGGGGCAGACCTGTCCAATTTAGGGACTCTCTAATCTAGTGGTACAACTCTCCTGCAGGAGCAGCTCAGAGCAGTGCCATCAGCTGACTTAGTCCTGCTCTTGCTTGATGCTGAGGAGAGTTTTGAGACTGTTTTCAGAAGGCACATGCCTGAAATTTAACTTATGAGTCTCAAGAAAAAAAAAAAAAAAAAAAAAAAAAAAAAAAAAAACCACCCACTTCAATTCATTACTTACATAACCTCATATTCCTAAGGAGATGAAAAATATGTGGGACTGGCCACTCGGTGGAGGAATTCCTGTGCAGGGATCCAATATTACTCATTTTGCTAATGCCTAGATTTCAGAAAGCTATTTCTCAGGTGACAGTTACAAAAAACATTGCTGGATCATGACCTGAATGAAGAAAAGGTGTGGAAATCTTTTTCCCAGTTGTTACATTGAGAAATCCTGGCTGTGCATTTAACTAGTGTAAATCAATATAATCTTTGAAGACAATAGGGCCTATAATGGTTTATACCAGCTAAGGGTTTGGTTTGTGGTCAATAGTACCTAAAAAACATTCATTTTGAAAAATGCCAAACTCCAAACACAAACACCAAGATGAAGTGGCTTTTTCATTCCTGCACAAGAAACTTTAGAATAGGAATAGAGTAACTTAACTCTCGATTACACTGTCCCTTATGTGAGATTACTGCATCATCACATATCAGAGGTGTTACGGCTACTTCAGAGAAGAAAGTCAGGATCCACTCACCTTTAAAAACAGCCACTACCCAGCAGGATGCTTACACTACACAGAATGAAAGTGTGTTTAACTAATTGATTCACTATACACAAGAAACCAATAAAATGAGTATAACAAAGGGTCCTTTGTATGCTAAGGAGAGCTAGTGAAGGTAAGAAACATGACTGCAGCATTCATAAATACCTAAAGACAATGAAGAACTTCATTGGTGAATTCAGTTGACAAATAACATTGTAAATAATTCTTAAGGAATTAAAGCATGCAGATCTCTTTCCAAGTCAGCCTCATAAAGCATGGAACCTCTGAGTGATATTGCTCCGTGGCTGAAGGACAGTGGCACTGGGCCCTCCAGTTCTCAGGATAGAAACAGGGATAGATGTCAATGTTAAAGAGAAAAAGAGCAAAGCACCTCTCCTGCATGGTGGACCATGCCCCAAACTCCCAGAAGACTGCCAACCATCAGAGCTTCTGCAGGATGGCGAGGAAACCTGTATCCCCACTGTTTCCAGTATTGACATTTTAAATTCTGTGGAAGAAAAATGAGTTGGGACTTTTTATCTATCTTGACCTTACAGGTGCATTTATATACAATGAGAGGGAAGTATACTGATAAAGAAATGATATTCTGTTAGTAGTAGTTCAAACCAATTTCTCACAACTATAAGTAATTGTACAAACTCCAAAACAATGTCATACCACTAGAGTAGGAACACAGTTTCTTTGTTGGAAAGCATTGGTGTTCTTCCCTTCAAGAGATTCAACACCTTGCAATGTTCAGGTCCAGTGTTAACATGAATTCTGAATGAAAATATTGACTTAGCTCCAAAGAGTTTCCAGTTGCATTGGAGAAGGATGTCTTGTATCTGCCAGAAGAAAACCCAGGAGAGCCAGGAAGCAATTTTGATAAATTAGTGAAGTCAGTTTTCAACATTTCTGTTTTAACTTGAAAAAGGGTTGCTGCCATATGCATTTGTACTTTGGCAATGCTTGCTGACAGAACAGAGGCTGTCTTGGCACATCACTTGTAAGAGCAAAATAGATTTGGCTGTCATTTCCATAATAAGCATAATTCATACTGCAGTGTCTAAAAACATATGGAAAGGGAGGATGTCAATACAAGAAAAATACGATTTAGAAGAGCTTGTAGGAGCCTCCCAAATAACAAGTACAGGGGCAGATGAAGTTATAATATAAACAACTCCTCCTCCTCCCACTGCAATGGCATTTGGTTTGTGTTCAATTGATGAATGAGTTAACTAGGAATGCTACTTTGAACATATAAGGCTCAGTTTATCCATTCTCACAAATCTTTTACCAGTGTAATACAATTAACCACAGCTACTCATACCACAGTGAATAAGGAAAGATCCAGATTTATTTAAAAAATGAGTAGAGCAGGCTTCTCTGCGGGTGAGGCATGACTTTTATTTACTCCTGATGTGTACATATGGTAGTTCGCCTGGAACTGTTAGTGGCTTCTGCTGGTTTGTCTAGGAGCTATTGAACATAGTTAGGAAATCACCAAGCCCAAATTTATACAACCCTCTTCTGAATACAGGTAGATAGCTGGTTCTTTGTATTCCACAAATCAAGCTCACACTGCTCTCAAATAGCCTGGAGGATAAACACAGTAAACAAAGTATGAAAGAGTTCTTACCTGCCTACAAAGTACTATACAGACAAACTTTTGATATAGATAAGACTCAAGTCCCTTTATATGTTTTATGGGGCTTATACAAATGTAAATTTCTTATATTTGTGTAAACAACTAATGTTAACTTTTACACTGATCTATATAATTATACTAACATGAACAGCCTAAGACCATGCTCTCATGGCTATTAGTCATCAGGGAGCCAAGCTAGTTCAAGTTTAGCAGTGTGAAGCAGAACTTCTTGCAAAATACGTTTACACCTAGTTGAGAGACATGTTTTTTCTGTCAGCATAAATGGATCACAATAAGAATGAGAATCGGGCCCAAATGTACAGATATGTAATTTACAATTTATTCATTGTCTTTTAAGTGCTACTACTCTTTAATCTAACCTCTTTTGCAATGTGCAAGTATTTACAATATAAAGGAATGGGCACAGATGACATTTCATACCACTGATGTCTGGTGTACTAAGATTATGTATTTCAATAAAACAGAATAGCTGGTCTTCAAAAAGCACAGGTAGATAAATAATAAAATGTGATTCCCATATCCCAACCTCAAAATGTTAGAAATGTTAGTCAGCTTTTACATGTAGGCTAGAAATCAAACAAGTTGGACTTGTGCTATAACTGTGCTATAAATTCTTTCCTTTTAAAGTTTTTATATAGAGCAAGGTAACGGCAAGGAACAGTTGGAAGGAAAGAAAAAATATCACATTTCAAAAGTGAGTGAATTAGGAATCTTGGGTCCACTTTCAGAAGAGAATTAAGTTCCTGGACACAGACCACCTACCTGCTGTGCAAGCTAAATATATCTTTATATCTTCATGCTGCATTTAAAGGGTTTCCATTGCTAAAGATACAGGGGGTACTTCATTTTTTTTTTCAATGCCTAGTCATCAAAAACACTTGACATTTTCAACATTTAAATCCCTTTGAAGATCTGACTCATGTTGTTTAAATCACTTCAGAAGTTGTAACAAGCTCCCAGATTATGAAGGGCTTCTTCTGTAACAGGTGTTGTAACCTTTAGTTTTCAGCTGTAACCTCTAGGCTCCAAGGAAAATGTGAAGGAATAAATGTTACACTGGGCTTCTCAGTGCCAACAAACTGTCTAAGCCATAGTTTATGTCAAGGAGAAAGAAAAGTTAAGGTCTAGCAGCAAGAGTATTTTGGTGTCTAGTTCTGGGATGATGGGAGGTAATTATCTCTGCTTCCAACTCTCAGATCCAAGCCCTTGCTTAGTAAGAAGTATGTAATTCCTCTCTACAAATTCAGATCATCCATTTCACAGCTCTACCCCTAGTACAAAGAAGCAACCTCACAGTTTCCTCACTTTCTTTCTCTCACTCAACAAATGCATTGCAGATGAATTAAAGTGGAACTACAACAGTTACAAACAGAAATGGAGAAAGAATGACAGGATAGTCTAGCAGAGATGAATGACATGAAAAGTTTTTTCAAGATAGTTTCACTTCTGAACACCTAGCTTTTTTTACAACTTCAAATTTGCAGTCTAAACAGGAACAAAACCAATATTTAAATCTTTAACATTTTGACCAAGTCTAAAAAATCCTTGTTTTTAAGGTTTGTCCTCTGAGTACCATGATATCTTTCAACAACATTAGGCATAAGTTGAATAAGAACCACTCATTGATTAAATGAAAGCCACATTCTTCCTGCAACACCTTAATGGTATTTGAAAGTTTCCATACAAACACTGAAACAAGCCAATCCTCATTAATACATTAAAACTTTTTATCTCAGATATGTATTTTTTCAGGTCAGAAAAAAAACAACACACCCTAGAATAAAGTATTTTCTTGTATAAGAAAAATTGGTCAATTATTACTTTAATTAAGAGATACAAAACTTACTCAAAATGAGTTCTTTAAATCATTCTTAGAAGAGAATAAATGAACTCGAGAAATATAAGTAAAGTTTTGAGGATAGCTTGCATTGTGTTAGACCAAATTAGCTTTCACTTTGCATAAATATATATAACGCGTAAGTGTTATACTTGATTTTACAGCTTTCAGCAAAGAGACTACTTATAATCTTGACTTAAGATAACAGTAGCAAGAAGAAATAATAACAAATAAAAACTGCTGCAAGTGGACCTTCATGTCGTAAAAGCCATAGATATGAAAAACGGAAGTGCTTGGAGAAATTTCACATGACCCTGAATCAGAAGCCACTTCAAAGAGAATTGATGCTCCATTTACAGTTTTGCTTTTGTTCATCTATATTGTAAAGCAATGTAAATCCACAGGCTTTGGTATACATACTCCTCACTGAGAGGAGAAAGGGTATTAATATGAGCTAATGATACAGTCAGTAGGAAGCTGGAAACTTACCGCTATCAAAATTTCAGCTTCACAAAAGATGCAACTCCCATGCCTGAGTGTGAAATTAAAATATATTTTCAAATTTAGTCACTTAAAAATCTTAGTCTCCTTTGATGAATGCAAAATAAATCAATATGACAGGAAATTTAATTTCGACAGGCCTGACTGAATACCACAATGATGGGTGTGAGAAAATGCAGTTTTTGTAGTCAATATATCTGACCACAACATGATCTCGGCACTCCATTTCCTCCAGTACCATCTCAGCTATGCCCTTGTCACAGTGCATAGGTCCCATTATGCACAACATCTTTTCACCCCTACCTTGCTGACATCCAGTGAGCTGGTGGCAGGCAGCCTACATGGGATTAAGGGTACCAAAGGGTGCCAATGGGAGTGCTGGCTTCTGAGCACTCCAGGGCTGTGTACTCAGTCACACTTACAGACTGCCCCCATTTATTTTATTTTTATTTATATTATTTTTTTGGTGAAACCACACTCAGCTGTGTGCTGGTGCTGCCTTCATCAACGCAGGTAAGTCCCAACACCTGTGGCACATGTATAGTCTCTTTTTAAGTCACTCTGTTAACAGCTACAAAGCATTATTGGAGTATGTCCAATGACTTTTAGGCTTAGAACTTCTCTGAAGTCTAGTAAAGTCAGTTATCCCCAACTCCTCATGCAATTCCCAGTGATCAGCCAGGGACAAGCCCTCACACCCAAGATCAGTTTTGCTTCAGTGTGTTATACTTCAAATTTTGTGGGTCTTTAGCATAGTATAGCTGCCAGCACCTGCCCCACAATTCCCTCCTCCCACCACCAGATCATTCTGCACTTCTCCATCTCTGACTTTTTTTTTAAATCTCTGGTGCAAGAAGGGGGAACAACCCCAGAAGGAGAGATGAGTTACCTGCAGACCAGTTCTTGCTAGAACACCCACACTGCAAATGAATTGTTTTAGTGCAGCTATGCAGTTATGTAGAACAGGAGGGCAACCTAAAGTCAATTTCAAAAATGACCTTAAAATATCCATACCAATTTACTGTTTGTATAAGCAAAATTCTTCTTTCTTGATGATGGTGGGATCTTTACCTCCCGACCATCTAGTTTATTTTCTGAAAAAAATCAGATCTTTGATATTTCTTGGAGTGAGTAATATTGTTTCACTATCATGACCAACACTAATGCTGAGAAAATAAGTTAGATTAGACCCAAGTCAATTACAGAAGAGTAAGTTTTAATAATGCCAGTCACAGCAGCCTTCTGGGGTTTTTCCTTAGTAAATTAAAAGGCTTTCCTTTTCATCAGGAACCATCTTATCACTTATTTCACTATCAGAAAACACTCTGAAGATAATAATGAGAGATTCTTTTAAAGGAAAATATATCTACTTTAATTTCTTCTCAGTTTTAGAGGGGAGGATTGTTTTGTTTTATGTAGTTATTTAGGTTCATGTTTTTTGTTGCATATACTGGTGAGAACAGAAAAAAGTATATTAAGTGAGTTGTCTGAGAACTGTGATTTCATTTACTACACCCAGCTAAGATGAACACCAAATAGATTTCTTCTTTACAACTGTGCCTCTTATACATTTTGTGTTTTGTGTGGTATGTACTTGGAAACTGGCAATCCACTCCTGCCTCTTCTTCTAACTCCTTACACCCAGATTCTGCACTCTGTTCAGGATTCAGCAATGTTACTCATTTTGATTATGTCACCCATTTGTTCAGCAAGTCATTTGCTACCTTCCTTTAAGAATCAGGATACCATTTCAGGTTCAACTTCTAACATTTAAAGCACTTAAGGTGCCAGGTCCAATTTACTTACAGCTATTGATTGGCATCTACTTTCTCTCTTGACTTGAAACACAGCTTTGGATTACTCCTTGTCTATTCCCACAACATCCTGTGTGCAGTGTGGATGTGAGCATTTCTCAGATGCAGAGCTATCCCTAAACAGATTCTCAGCTTTTACTGTGTGTGTTTCAAATGAATAAAATGAAAATGTTTTCATGAGTCTTAGCACCTTTAAATATGTGGGTTTCATTTCTCAACTTCAGTTCATTTTCAAAACATAACAAGGCATTGATTTTTCAAACCTGTTTTATAGAAGTCCCAAGACACTGTAATCAGGCATTCTTCTACCCTATAATCAGAGAATAGGATATGACCTAATTCAGCTTCTTTGCATTATGCATTTTGATACCTGACCACATACCTGAGGCTGTTGCCTTCTTCACAGCAGGATAAGACATAAGAGCAGTCATGCAGGTTCAGGAGAATGATACACAATGTCAAGAGTGCAGTTGGACCATAGCCACAGAGATGTAGTGCCTTTCCTTTCCTTTCCTCTTTTTTTTTTTTTTTTTTTTTTTTTTCCCTAAAATCCAGTATTTTTTTCTGGTTGCTGCTGAGCCCAGAGCTGATGTTTTTCTGGACCTCTATGATAAAACCTGAGGTCTCACTCCTGAGCTGTTATAGGCTGGTCAGAGACAATTATTTAGTATGTAAATTCAGGATTATTATTTCCCATCTGCACCATGTTATCTATATTGAATTTCACCTACTGGTTTACTTCCTTGTCTCATAATCCCATTCTGCAATTCTTTACAGCCAGCCTAGGGCCTGACTCACTCAGCTCAGCCAGTTTTGTCACATTGCTGTTTGTTGGGCTTTCCAGGTCACTTACAGACACATTTCACAGCACAGCTGCTAGAAGAGTGCTGGAGCCCTCCTTGTATATTGAAAATCAAGCATTTACTCCTATCCTCTGTTTCTGTTTCTTAGCCTATGTTTTAACCTAGCTAGGACCTTCTTGCTTACTTGCTTTATTTCCTTAAAATTCTATAGTGAGAGATTTCTTCCCAAAAGTCTTCTGGAAATCGAGGCAGGATATCAGTAGGATCATCATTAATAACATGCTTGTTGTCCCCCTCAGAGACTTCCACTGTGTTTGAAGACTAGCCTTCCATAGAGTAACTATGCTTTATCTTCACAGAAAGTCCAAGTTACCCAGATATCCACTCATTCTCTCTTTTATAATAGCTTCTATTAATTTACAAAGCTCAAACATCAGGTTTGCAACCTTGGAGATCATCCCTAGAAACCTTTTTAAAAATTTGTGCTGCATTCATCACTCTCCCCTCCTCAGAAATTAGTGAAGTTTTAAGAGAAAGGTTACACACCACTATCAATAATTCAATATCATCCTTTAGTTCACTTAAGACTCTTGAGTGAATACCATGGAGTCCCAGTGATATCTTAGCATTTATTCTGTCTCTTTGTTCAATTACTTCTTCCACAGTTTCTTTAATTTCAGACATTCCTTGCTGAGTCCTCTCAAATGGTTTGGGGCTCCTCCCAGTCTCTCTATAGTGAGCATCAGAGAGAAAACTCATTTACCATCTCCACCACAGCCTTGCCCCCACTGAGCTCTCCTTAAATACTCCATCAGCAGCTGACCTACTGAAGTGGCAGTTTCCTTCTGGTGTGCTGGGAGGAGGGTTTAGACCTGCCTTCCTGTAAAGACCCATGCCTCATTTGCTATAAGGCTAGGTTGCTTGGGCAAGGATTTCAGGAAGGGAAAGAGTCTTAAGTCAAGACAACTGAGCAATGGTCTGGAAAGATGGATTTATGTCACTGCTATAGGTACTGGGCCAGTGATATTTAAGTCTTCTGTTTGCACCATTTGTTCACTGCTGATTTTCTGGGTGACTTATTTGATACCTCTGGTATACAAATAGTGATATGTATTTTTGAATATATAAGGTAGCAGAGCAAAAATTCAGACCTCATCACTTCAAATGGTGAAGGGTTTCTTTTCTCTTTTTTTTTTTTTTTTTTTTTTTTTTTTTCAGCATCTGAAAAATGGAATAATACTGCCTCTCACCTCAGAGGGGTTTAGTGCATATAAATTCATTAAAGTTTGTAAAATGTTCAGGTACTATAGCAACAAGCACCGTAAAAAAACCTGGAAGGGACATAGTAATTATCTTCATAGCAGGGTTTGGATACAGTGCAGTAAATAAGGCATGGGGGACATATTGAGCAATAGGAAGAGAACTAAAATTGAATATATTCTTTTGAGCTAAGCTCCTTCTGTCCTGTGCACAGACTGAAGCACAAATAGTTTAGAACAAAATTCAAATGTGACCATATAATTAGACAATGTCATAATGCTTACACCCACTGGGGTTCATTTAAGGCCATACAAGGTGATTTTTAAGATTTGGCAAAGATACCAGCAATTAAAAATAGGTTTTTACATTAGATAAAGGGTCAGGAAACCGTAATGAAGGGCAGTCTGACTCTCTTCTGCTTCTCCATTGAATTGCAATTTGAAGGGGTAATAAATATTGCATGCAATTTTCAAAAGTACTTTAGAGATTTGAGAGCCTAAACTCTGTGATTGTCATTGCAACCTAAGCTGCTGTTACTCCAGCTAGAGGAAACTCTGCTAGTTCCAGAAGTGGAAGCATTAGGAAGATATGTCTGTATGGCACTCCATGCAGAGAGAAAACGCTGTGAGAAGAAACCCCTTAGCCAATGTATCTGGGCTAGTATCATTGTATAGCTTTACACAGTGCCATCTGAACATATACAGATAAGACATTGAGATGAATCTGATTAATATGATTAAGTTTCACAGCATCTGAAGCTTATTGATGGCCACCTTCTGCTGACTTTACTCAAAATGATTAAGATCTCACTGCAAAAACTTTCCTGCTGAATTCAGTGGAGCTTCTAACATTTAATACACTCAGTGGAGGGGGTTCAGAATCTCTCCATTGTGGAAAAAGAAAGAGAGAGAGAGAGGAAGAGAGAGAGAGGGGGGAAGAGAGAGAGAGAAAGAAGGAAGGAGGGAGGGAGGGAAGGAAGGAAGGACGGAAGGGGAAGAAAGGAAGAGAAAGAAAGGAAGAAAGGAAGGAAGGGAAAAAGGAAAAAGGAAAAAGCATGGAGAAATTATAGAGATTCTTATTCTTTGTTATATAATCAAACCAAACAAATTCTTTCTATGAGAGTGAGTAACTGCAGTTACACAGCAGAAACTCTTTGTTTTAAAGTCTTGCATGGAATGTTTATTTATAGGTATGATGCTGTGGATGATAGTAAAGCTCCCATCGATTACCATAAGGCCTAACTTTCACCCTTAATAAACAACTTAATCTACCTTGAAATGACGAAGAACTCAGCTGACCCCAGCAGGATTTCATTCTGATGTCCAAAGAAGGGTAGGTATTTTCAGACTGTATTATGTAGTAAGCAACTTTTTTTCCTAGCAATCTAAGCAAAAGAGACTATCTGTATTTTTAAGAAAACGGGCTATGAATAATAGTTTTCTATTTGTCAGAATTACTCCTATGATTTATTGATTTTGTTATTGTGTTTAAATATATTTAATGTTTAAGTCTTTAGAAAACTGCAGCAAATGCAGATTAACCAGTCATCATCATAACCATTATTAGTGATGGAATCCACACTTTTTTTTTTTTTTTCCTATAGGGTTGCATTTATTCTACTAGTATGCATATATATTCTTTTTTTTTTTTTTTTTTTTTTTTAATGGAAGAATCCGATTTGGGCATTCATTATTGACACACACAATCAGATTTTAAGTGCAGTTAAGTACACCATCTGGCTTTTCTTTCCTGCCTATGCCTCTGTAGCCATACACAGTTATCTGCTATTCCAGGAGTGTGTCGTCTGTAATAGCTGCACCAGTTGCACTACAATCAGCTGAGTAGGCATTTCCCTTATGAACCCTGATTTTCAATGTTTAACAACTAATTCGAAATTGCATCAAGCTCAAACATGGCATGCACATTTGTAGACCAGATGTGGTTTTGTTTATCCTTTTATTTTTAAATGCCAAAAATGGCAGGGCTTAAAGAGTCTATCCAAGTAATATAACATTTATGATCAGTGAAGCAGATCTGCTGTCAGTGTGGGGATATGGTCACAGCACATTTGGAAGGGGGTCTTACTTAGCCTTTTGGTCATCATTTGTACCATTCTCCCCTAGCTAACCACTACTAGTACACAGCATGTGCTGCAAGCCACATTTAATGGTGGGGCTTAAGTACATCTATGACAAACTCCTGGCATTTGGCATGGAGGGAAATTGTGCTGATTTACCCTGCAGCTAGACAGGCAGGATTCTATTAATCCCTGTGTAGAAGTAAAAATAGTCTTTATATTTCTCTCTAAATCTGAGAAACCTAAGGAGTGAGATAGAGGAGCTCTCCAGAGAGAAATTCTGAGAAAGAGTTCAGATTCATAAGAGGGCATATAAAGGAAAGAAAGAGAAGA
The DNA here is from genome assembly GCF_011077185.1 of Oxyura jamaicensis. Classification (NCBI taxonomy): domain Eukaryota; kingdom Metazoa; phylum Chordata; class Aves; order Anseriformes; family Anatidae; genus Oxyura; species Oxyura jamaicensis. The sequence goes on along the minus strand of NC_048896.1, from coordinate 78,131,155 downwards.
GAGGATGAATTAAAAACATTTTCATTTAAGTTTTTCATTTAAATGCATTTGTCAGTTTTTCTGACCATCTGAGCTTAATGGTAGGAAGATCCATTTCAGCAACATCTTACCTCTAAGTTGGGAGATCAAAATCCACCAGAGGTCTATTGAAGGACTAGGATTTATCACGGATATCCCTACTTCATCTGAAAGTTCTCAAGGCATTTATTTTCCCACATATGCTCATAAATGTCTATCCTGGGGCAATGAATGCTTAACTCCCACCTAATGCTCCACCACAATCCAAAGCACCAACTGCATTCCAACTCTGCTTAGAAAGTCCCTTTTGCAAAATAGCCTGCTGGCTAGAGCATTCAGCCAGGACACAGTGTGCCTGTGCCACCATGACCAAGGGTACTTCAACCAACCTCTCTCCAGTAAGTGCACTATGGCTCCTCCAACATAGCACTGAAGTTCTGAAAGTTTCAAGAGGCTTCTTTGCACATGCCCCACTAATAAGAGAGATGTGTGTTTGAACCATTTCAGACTGTGGAAGGTATTGAGCCTGGGTGTCTCACTTCTCTGGCAAACCCTCTGATCACTAATAAAAATCAAGGAAACCAACTCTCCCTGACTGTTAAAAGAAAAGAGAGAGCTGGGATCAGCCCTTTGAAAGAATAGTTACATAAGACTGTTACCAGGAGAGGACTCTAGAGTTGCAGTCCCCAGCGGAGAAAGGCATTTGTTCATAGCTTGTAATGAAGCTGTGGTACCAGAGGAGGAAAGGGACCACATTCTCAAGTGTCTCCTCCTACCTGCTGCAGCTCGACATGTTCAACACGATCAGGAAATTTAGGTCCTTATGAGTGTGGCAGGGGGTTGAGATGGGTGGGTTGTGTGCAGAATTCAGGTACATAGAGATCAGATGACATCTATAAATATATTATTGAAAATAAATAAATCTTTACTAATTCAAGAAACAGTGTATTTTTTCATTAACAACAGTTTCTGTGCTACTACTCTCTGCATTAGATATTTCATGTTTTGATCCAGATGACACAAATGTATATCATGACTCCAATATTAAACCAGTGCTATTTTTTCATCCATTGAAAAGGTTAAATGTAACACATACCTCTGCCTTGCTACATTTCTCCATTTTCAGATCTCCTTGCCCCCACGAGCCTTTCTGAGCAACTTCCTTTTGCTCTTTTTCCAGAGTCCTGCTATTTTCTCCATCACCTTCTGCCATTCCTGGCTCCAGCATGCCCTCCTCCACCTCCAGCCAAGGGCTGCAGGCCCAGGTGCTGACTTGGTTCTCATGAAGCAGATCCAGTGTAGGGTGTAAATTGATAAGCATTGCTAGCAATCACAGATCTGAGGCAGGACATGAATGTAATATGAAGAATGTTCTGAGAACAGTTTGTCTTCAAGGGGAAACAAGAAAAGCATGTGATTAATCTCAAACACATAAGTAGTCCTAATGACATCATGAAGGCTACTCATTAACATCAGAGTAAGTAAATAAACAAATCTTCACAGAATGAGTGTGTGTATGAACAAAATTACTTCCTCATCTCATTCCACAGGCATCCAGGACCCATTCTTGTTCCTGTGATGGCTTCTTCTCGTGTCAGCTGTTCAACCAACCGGTTACTCTCCAGCTGGTCTGCTTAGATCACTCTAAAAAGTCTTGCCCTCTCCCTCCACACATGCCTGAGGTGCCAAGAGGGTCCTATTTCACTTCCACATTGGTCAACTATTTCTAACATAAAGCATGTTCTGAGGCATTATAAATAGTCCTTGAAAACAACCTGAAAACAGGTGATTAAAATGCGGCAATCTGATTTGCTCATGTTAACTGAGATCAGACGTAAGCAAGGGGCAGGTGAGCTTAGACTTCAGAGAACCACTCTCTGTCCTCCACGTTTCATGCACTTGGATTCTTTAAATGTCATGTATAGATTAGCCTTTTTCAACATAACCAGTATTGGCTCCTCAAAGACATGCCATTGTGTGAAGATAAAACAAGTACAAATCCTTTATTTTTCATTTAGTGTCATTTTTACCTTGTTTGTTCACATCACATTTTATATAACATATGCAATATATAATATATCTCACATCAATATGTTATTGTATAATATATAATAGAATGTGTATTAAAATATACAGTATATATTAAGATAATGCTAGAGGCAATGCAATTGAGATGTGAATACTGCATGTCAGAATGGGAGCTAACAATATCCTCCTTGATAAACTCACATCCATATTATGTATCTGACTTCTATATTAAAAAAAAAAAAATGTTATTGTTGCTGTTACGATGATGAATGTATTCCTTATTTACTCAGCAATTTTACAAGTTCCCAGGGACAAGTTCCCAGGTTAGGAGACCTATGTCCCATAGATTAGGAACAAAGATCTATTTTGCATCAAAAAGAGGTGCATGATGTATTGAAGCAGTGGGCTTTGGAAAACCTGAACTACGATCCTAGAAAAGAAGCCCTCAATGACTTGAGAAATAAACCTGGCCCAGGAATAGTGTGTCAAATCACTGGATGATCCACTAGAGAAAGGGAAGACTTGATCTAGCTTCTGCTTCCTTCTTAAGAACTTTATCAACATTGAGACCGATTTTCTTCTTCATGCATCTCCTCAGAGACTAAAATTTATTTAAAAGACAGGGGGGAAGTCAGTCAACAAGGGGTAGCAAACACAAACTCACTTCTGAAGTGTTTTCTGGTACCTGAATAACTAGCCTTGGTGTTCCATAAAGAAATGTCGGGAGTTGAGCTGTGTCTCTTGCCTCAAAAGTCATAGCATGGCACCTATCCTGTGCTCAGGAGGTAACACAACTAGGATCCCTTGCTCATTGCTTAAATCAAACCCACAACAGAGCACTGCAGGACTTGGGTTGGAAGCTGTCATACTTTTCATACCATTAGAAATATTATTGAGATTAAGATACACAGAAGTGATGGGAAAAAAATACACAAAAACAAAAAGCAGAAACAATAAGTGACAGTGAAATATGGGCATCCAGAAAGTGGGACATACTGTAAAATCTGTGAGATTGTTGACCAGTTGCTCACATGTGACTTCACAGCTATGTAATATAATGTGGGGTGCTTAGGAAAGGAGTGTGGAGATGAATAGGAACAAAATTTCCTCAGTGTTATTCATCACTGAATATATAAAACAGGGGAGTCAGGGAAAAAAAGAGTGTTGAAATTGGGAAAAGCCAAGAAAGTGAGAGCAAACTAAAGTAGCTGAGGCAGAAGAACTGCAAAAGGCCTGATATAATAAAAGATGGATGGAGAAATGGCTTATGCCTGGCTTAAATCTTCCCCTCTCACCATGCTGGTTGTTGTAAATCCCATCCCTGGAGCCTAACTGCATCATTTAGTGTATAAGGAATATCGATGCCTATTACCATGAATTCTGTTCCTTCAGCCAGTTCCTGACTCCTGGCTGTTGCACAGCTAAGCACTGCACTTTGTCAGGTAGCCAGAGATCCTCCTAATACAGAGAAAAAACTGTGTCACAAACCGCACAAGTGTTGAAAAATGATCAGCATTGTTAGAAACAGTAGGACATTTCCTGCAATGAAAAATAAAATCTATATTTATATCTAGATCATATAAAGTGAGTACTTTCTGCCTTTTTGACTGACTTTGTAGAGGGAATTAAATTCTCAGCTATATATATAAAGATTTTCATTGGCAAATAAATAAATTTTGAAGTTGTTGCATAGTCTACTGAGAAAATTTTAACATTTATTTTGGAAAATCAGGATATGAATTGAAGAACAATATGAAATTTGTCCAGAAGGATGCATGCGGGTTCTCAGTCACAATGTGGTAAATGAGCCAGCATGAGTGCTAATTTCTTTACCAGCTATAAAGCATTCTCTTAGCTAATTTTCAAAAGCCTTTGCAATACACAAAAGTATGATAAAAGTTCAAATTTCTGGGCTACAGTAACATATTTTCCTTGAAAATTGCATTATTTAAAAATTTCTTGATGTCTATCTTTTTACAATAAATTAGAAAAAAAAAAAAAAAAAAGTGTACAGCCATAACAACATACTTCAGAGAATGGAACCATTTGTTCTTGATGAGAAAACATTGTTTGAGCAAAAGTACTAAGAGTACTTAGCATAGTAAAATCCTTTATTTTTCAGTTCTATGACACAGTTCTAGACACATAGGTTAATGATTTAGGCAAATAAAATACTACTTTGATGTACTCACCTTCAAGTCTCTCTATACCAGCTTATGCAATGCCACACTTTCCCACCACTGATTCTTTGGATTAGACTGCAAAACTGATATTATTCAAATACATAAAAAGCATAAATTACTTCAATGAAAATACAATTCTTGCTGTGTCAGAGACTCCTACATACTCCCTAAATGAATATAAACCATTTCGGACTAGAACTGAAGTAGGATCAAGCTGATAGTAAAACAAACAAACAAACAACAACAACAACAAAACAACTTCTGGAAAGATAATAACTGTCCAAATTAACTCTTAACATCCATAGTATCCTGTGCAAAAAATTGCCTACAATATCTTTGGTTTTGAGAAGTGATAATGACTGACGTATGGTCACTGGAAGTTGTAGCCCTGTCTCCAGGTTTCAGCACTGTTCTCCTGAATAGACTAATAGATGTGGAAATGCACAGTCCAGCATCCTTTAAAGTTAACAGGAAAACCTTCAGTAACTAAGTATGATTACGTCTGTGTGTAAAATAAATAGGACCAAGACCCAGTTTTCCCAGGTTCTACAACGTTATGCAACCAGCTTCCATAACAAACTTACCTAAACTTGGATGTCATATCTAATTCCCCCAAAAAAGGTTGTTTCACTTTTCAGTTTAATTTAATTCAGGTGAGAATATACATGTTTTCTGGGGATATCAATCTGAATTTCATCCTTTTGGTTTCAAATGGGTGCATAGGTTCTCAGCTGATATCCTGTGGACACTGTAGCAGATAAGCTTAGCACTGAGATCAACAATGAGAAAATTCATGCTGAGTATTACAGGATAACAAAAGGAAGTAGCTGTCAGATTTCTTAATATGGCTTTTTGTGTCAGAAATATGATTCAAAGGGTGATGTATGTCCAGTCCAGACACTCAGGGAGTATATCTGCACACTGCCCTGTGTGTCTAATTAGAGAAAGCTCACTTATCAAGTGGATTTCTCTTCCACAATATACATGAGTGCCAAGACGGAGGCAATGAAATATTCGCAGAAATGCAGAAAACTCACGAAAAGTCCATTTTTTAAATCCTACCATCCCGTTTTGAAAAGGAGCTAGAAATGTAAACCATGCTATTGTGTGACTCTCTCACAAATTAGCTCTCTGAGAATCCAAAATAGAACAGATTTATACTAACAACAGGCTGAGGGAGATTACTTGCAAACAACAAAGGCAGCCTGGCCAGCAGTTTAGGCCTTCTCTTGTTAAGAAAAATTTCCCATCTGTAACTAAATCAATTAGTTATACCAGTGCAAAACCCTGATAGAGACATGCTGCACCAGCATGAATTGGGGCTTAAAGCCATTTAGGTTAATTCAATAAATCCTTGTCAGCATTGCTTTGAAGCAAAGGATGCCATGGAAGTAAGAGTTTATCTGGGGTAAAGGGACTGACTGACATGTAGGTAGGTATCGAGCTGTCAGTCTTCTGGTTATGAGCATGTGCAGCTGGGAGAATATATGTGGCAGGTCTGATTTGGATCTTGTCTCAAGCCTGTGTAATGAGGAATGACGCTCCTTCCCTTGCAGCACTTTCTATTCAATAACTGATCTTAAACTAATTTTCAAACTCTTTAATCTCGAGATGCAACATGACAATTATAAATGCTGACCCTTAACATACTATCCCTTCTGGAATAGGACCAAACTGTCATCTTCCTCTCCATCTCTCTCTTCTCAGCCCTCCTATTTTCCACGCAGCAGCCCGGCCAAGCCTACCACTTTCTTCCTTGTCAGAAGCACTGGTGTCTGCAGGAAGACACAACACAACCCTCAGAACTGCTGCATGAGGTGAGTTCTTCCTCACTAAGAACTTGCTGGTTCAGAGATGTGCTATGGGGAGGTCATCAGCGGCGTTACGAGAAGAAAGAGCAGCTACAACAGAGGAGCGCTGCCGTCTCCCCCTCATTGACGCCGACACTGGTCACTGGCTGGGGCTCAGAGGAAGACAGCGGGATGTCAGAAATGATGCAAGAGGGCTCATCTTCTTCCTGTAAGCTCTTTTGTGCTGCCTTGCTGGGTGCAAAAGTTTTTTTTTTTTTTTTTTTTTTTTTTTAATTGACAGCTTTTCTAGAAGCTCTAAGTGCCTGCCGTTGTAGGGGCAAAAAGAGAATTATAAAAATCATGGAATGCAGAAAATTAGTGTCATTATTTACTGATGTCACCTATAATCAGCCTTACATTAAACACTGCATCTGGTTCTCACAGAATCAGTTCTTGCTCCGTGAGCCTCATAAAACTGAATGTCTGCAGGAAAATATATGTATCTGTAAGCAAAACTTTGAATTTTATCACAAAAAAAGCTCATCAGGTACTCGTTACAGAGCAGTCCTCTGCATAGTTCCTACATCAGATGCTTTCCACTGCCTGGGGATGTAGGGCTGGAAGCCTCCTGAGACACAGTTCATGCCCCTGCTATCACGGGCGCCATATCAAATATTTTTTCTTAACAAATCAGTCTCCAGTCTGACACAAATAGATTTCTGTCCCACTAGGCAGATGGTTCTGGACCAGAGCTCACCCATTTGCAGAGCAGGTGATTAGAAACCTGATGCTAATTTGCAGTTCAAAATATACCTGTGTTAAATAAATTCTGCTTTAGATCCACTTGTCATGGTAACATTTTTCAATAGTTTACATGTTTTTTCCCCTCCCCTGTGTGTCAATTTTCTCTCCTCTGACCCCATATATTTATGGCAATTGTGTCCTTTCAAATACTTCATTTTGCTAAGCAAAACTATCCAGGATGTTTTTATGTTTAGTTTTTATCTTTAGTAAGATAAGCTCTCTATACTCCAAAATCTGCCTCATAGTCTGCCCATGCACCTCCTTCACACTGCATTATTTTTCTTGCACATGTCTGACCAGGATTGCACACAACTCTTCCCCATGACGCAACCCACCACAGGCGCTGGTACTTCATCATGGCTTTTGGAATTACTTCACCTGAAACAGCTTCCAACTTTTTTTCACATCGTCTAATTTACAGAGTGATCCCATTGCACTGGCACAAGTGAGGAGACTGTTATCTGTGGCATGAGGACAGCAATGAGTGCCTTGTGAGGTGTGGGAAGAAAGGCACAAAAAGTGTCTTCACTGCCAAACAAAACACAGAAGGAATTTCATTTTCCTGCTCACCTGTGATCAGATAGTAGCCTCAAGTCTTTTCCTTCTCTTCAGCTGTTTCGAAGATACAGGCTGCTAGATCTTGGCAGAAATTCTTGCTGGCCTGAGACTGTGTGACCTTGAACTTTGTGCTATTAAATTTCATCCGTTTCTTTTTACTTCTATCCTCAGTGATCCAGCTGTTCCTGTGTGATATTTTGATCCTCCTCTGCAAAGGCAATGCCACCCAGCTTTGTGTCACTAGCATAATTTATCAGTTCGCTCCCACTTTTGATCCTCAGATTAGAAGTAAAATTACTAAATAAGTACAGAAACTCTCTTCAGCCACTGCAAAGCTCCAGAAGTAGCCTCAGTCCTGTCTATCACTTCCTTCTTCAATGATCACCAGGGTCATGTCCACTTCAGCCAACTTTTGTCCACCTTATGCAACTCACCTACCTTCCCTAGTTCAACTGGTTATTATTCAGTGAGGGTGAGGAAAACAAAACAAAAGAAAACCAAAGTGTTGGATAGACACCAGCTGTTAGATTAATCTTGATAATATACAATTTTTGAACAAATTTTAAAGTAAAAAATAATTAAAATTAAGGAAATAAATATAAAGGTTTATATCTTTATATCTTTATTAAAAGATTAAAAGTTAAGATTAAATCAGCCAAGGCAGATTACACCTTATTCATCTGACAGTACTCTTAAGTGAAGAAATTTTTTTTTTTTCCAAAAATAAATACAATGAATATCATCAGCCTGGACTTCAGAAAAAGGCTTGATACTGTGTCACACAGCTAGTAAAGACTCATTAGCATTTGCAATGTAGGCAGGGAGAGGGAGGAGGGAGTTAGCATAACTTCATACCAGTTAAAAATAACTGTAGAGACTAAGACTGACTGCTTGGTTAAGTGATGCCATTTACCACAGCTTTAAATTACTGGGGAATTTTTTAAGCATTAGTTAACTGACTGCCATGAATCCCATGATGGATCTCTTAAGTCAGAGTTAAGTAATGGTTTACCATAGCTTGGTTAATGGTTATACAAGCTGTTCGTGTTTGATTAGTTTTTTGGTGCTTTTTCTTTCCATTACTGTAATTATATGATAATTAACTTAACTCCTCTAATTGTCCTTTTTTTTTTGGAAAATGTACATAATTTGCAATTTTAGGATTAGCAATTTTTTTCCTGGGAAAAACTCTTAAATTACATGGCATTCCACCATGTCAATCAATTAGCTGTTTCTGCAGAGCTTATATTCCTCATTTTTCAGCCCAGAATAATGGGTACTTAAACTTTTCCACTAGTAGAAAGTACAACAGAATAGAGAGACGGTGCTTGATTGATTGGAATTGCCAAGCAGCAATGAACATTTAATGCAATATAGCAATGAATGTTAACTTAAAAGAGAGGAATATAACTCCTTGAACGAAAATCATATTTACTGAGACATTAAGCATAAAAAAGACTGTGTGACAGAACTGGAAATATTGATAAATGCAAAAATAAACAAATGCTTCAGTGTAAAATGTAGGGCATTATCTATGGTATCAACTCCCTTTGGTATTTTTGTAACATTTTGTACTGTCAAACACATATTGTACATTCCAGACGTTCAGTCACACTAAGTGTATCTCACTCCGCACTTTAATCATTCTTCTTAGGAAGGGACTGAACATGAAACTTCACTGAGCAGTATGATCTCAGAGACAGAGAGGTGGTCTCCGGGTGAATAAACCAGCCAAAATCACAAACTAACACAGAGCAATGCTCTACTGCAGGAATTCATGCATAAACTCCGTTTCTCCCTTGGAAATAAAGGGGTCAAAAGAAGGAAGAAAAGGTCGTATCCAGTTTACTCAACATATATCCTTATGAGCTAACACTGAGAAGTACTTAAGAACTGAAATCTAAAAACATGGTCTTATGACAAACTCAAAGAAATACAGTCAGAATTAGGAAAGTTTTCATGCCTTACTCTTTTGTTTCCTATTTTGATATGTTTTTGTTTGGGGTAAAAATTCCGTTCATACCATAATTCTGGGAAGTTGTCATCCAGAAAGTTAGGTAAAGTTCTGGACACCCATGGCTGAGAGAATGAAGGCATATGCAGGAAATATGCAGGAAAAATGCAACAAAATATGCATGAAATATGCAACAAAATATGCAGGAAAGGGTGACTGGCATCATCAGGGAAGAGGGAGAAGACTGAGAGAGTTCATCCTCTTCAGCTATCCAAAGTCAGGGCTTTATTTTCTGGTAAAGCAATGGCAAATACTATACAATCACGTGGTGTTATTAATTAAAAATATAAATGAAGCTTTAAACATATGCATTCATAAATGGCTGTGTCAATCCATCAAGAAAAGAGTTAAAGATTTTAAGCAGTCGCTTTTATTCCATGAAGAGCAGTTTCACCTGCTGTTAGTAGGAGTTAAATTTACTACCATAGGAAAGCATAAAGAGCAAGGCTGTGAGTAGAGGCCGATATTCATATTCATTTGGGGATTTTTAGTGCAAAATGCAGATAAAAATATGAATAAATGCAAATTTCACCTGGTGTGCATTTATCCAGGGGTGAAATTTCACGCGTAAGACCCCTCCTCTTCTGTTCACTAAAAAATACGTGAAGCTTTAGTCTGGCAGATCTAACATGCTTCTCCAGCTCAAGGATTTGAGCAGGCATTGTATTTTTTTATAACAAGCTGCCTGCAAGTGATTGTAGCATGTGATGTTAAACTGCACGGGTCCAGGAGCAGCACCACCAGCTGTATCAACCATGCACGGTGTGGTGCTAATCACGACTGCCCCAGTGCTCCTCTGAGAGGCAGAGCCAGCAAGCCACTTTTGAAAGCAGGCTATGAGCTTGAACAAGAATACTTGAGCAAGAAAATATTTCAAATTCTTGTTGCATAAGGATCACTGAGACCCAGTTCTGGCCCAGTATGTTGAAGATATGGCAGTAGTTATGCTTTTGCAATACTGCAGATTACACAGGGTGCAGCTCATTGAAATAGGGTGAGATGATCTCACAGTTCACTACCAGCAGACCCCTTCTTCTGTTTCAGTGCTCCTGGTCATGTGTTCCCCCACCATTCACCATCAGAGCTTGTCTGAACTGACTCAGCTCACTGGCTCAAAAGAAAACTAAGTCAGCAAAAATGTAGGCAGCTGCCTGTTTAGGCAGTGGATAAATCAGCCCACTAGAAGGGCCAAAAGATGTCTGAAATAGTGCAAGGAAGAGGGTAGAATGGAGGCAGATGGGTACAGGAGAGGGAAAAGGAGACACGAGAAGAAAGGGGAGAGCTCCTTTGCAGCACAAAGTTGTTAGGCTCTGTCTGTATCGCTTGCAAACCATGCTATTGATTTACCTTAGACTATTAATTTCAATATTGAAAGAAATGCCTGGTTCTCTGAAAATCTACTGCCATATAAGGTGAAATTCAAACAATCTTTTGGTCCTTGGTTAAATTTTCAGGATATTATTAAAACAACCTATAAATTCTGCACATGTAAAGAGTTCTGGACTTCAAACTCAGCAGATCTGAAAGCTGGACAGCTGCAATACAGTTCATTGCCGTATACTACCAAGGGAGAAACAAATTCCACTTTTAGTTCACCTTGTGCAAGAAGTGAAGTCATTACAAAGATGAAAGAATTGGTCTTTACTAAAAATAGTATGTAAATGAGGCCATAGTTTCTACAAGCTTATCTTTTCCCTTCACACTCATAGCCATGGTCAGTAACAAACACGTTGCCTGAAAATAGACATGGCATAGACACAACTGTCATCTGTGTTCTCTGCACTTGTGAGGAGAAAACAAACAAACGAACAAAAAAAACCCAACCAAACAAAAAGATGCACAATGTAAAATACAACTTACATACAAAATTGTTTAAATGGAAGATAAAACACATCTGCAGCTACAGAGAGTCTCTTACTTTGCAGAGCAAGGTCAAAATAAACATTCTGAAGACAAAAAAATTATTTTAGCCATGACAAGAAATTCCCTGGCCTCCAGTGTTTTGTGTCAAAATACTCATGATAAATGCCTACATGGTATCTTACCCTCTTTCTTCTCCCCTTCTACTTCAGGAGGAATCGCCAGCATGGAGTTTTGCAACTTCAGCATATTTTAGCTTCTGATTGTCCATGTTTTAAAAATGATTGAGAAAATAAAGCATATTTTTAGACGAAATTAGTGTCAGGATGGAGAATAATTGTATTTAACTTCATCTTGATTATACAAATTAGAATGGTCTTGTTAAAAACATCTACTAATAAAACTGGGTTTGGCATAGAAATATTGACATACGGTTGTCTATAGTTCTGGTAGCAGCACCATTATAACAAGAGACTAGGACACAATGCAAAAATGAAAAAGAACATTCAGCATAGAGAAATTCTGTTGTGTTGGTTGGCTGCTGAATAGCTGCTTCAGAGATTGACAGAACAAGATGGGGCTTTTAAATGGGACAAAGACCTAATTCAATAGAGAAGCAATACAATACAAAAATTGAATTCTATTCATTTTCATGCAAGCTATTAAGTGGGTGAAAAAGGATTCTTTTTTACTTTAATTTACAGCTTTACTCAGAAATTTTGATTTTGCAGTGTTTATGCAATTTGCTACCATAATCTACTTCTCTGAGATTCAGAATTTTGCCCACTTCATTTAGAGAGCAAACAAACTGACTGAAATGGCGCTCTATTTTCTGCACTAGCTTTATCTATTCTCCTCCATTATTCTTCCTGAGCTCAGTTGAGTCAAGAAATGAGTCATGGTTGTGTCATATGGCGCAGCTACTTCTGAGCTACCTCATTTCCAGAAAGAAACACAAACTGCCCTTGACGTTCATGAGCCAAAGGGAATAGTGAAGGACGGAGAAACCCTTTATCCCACCAATGTTTCACTGGAAACACCTCCTGAAAAAGCAGTATATGTCTAAACTGAAGAAGTTCAGTTTTCTCCAGGGTTTCCTTTTCCTCATGGGACTTTCTTATAAATTTGTGTTCAGATATCTTGAATCATTTCTTCCAATACTTTGTCCATTTCCATTCTCTGAATTCTGACTTTGACTTTAATTATTTATAGCAGATTCTACATATACTAACGAAACCATTGAATTTTGTCCCAATAACAACGGCAAAGTCCGACCTTCAGCAAAGCAAACCACTCTAAATTCACTTCCTTCAATTGTCACCAGTGCCGATACCTGTAACATTGAGCTAGATTAGGAGAAGGGATTGAATAAATAGGAGGAAGAAATATACAGGAAATTATGTATTTCTAGGACTGGGAAGCAGGCAATTTTCATTTTCAGTGAAAGCATTAGGACAGAAATGGATATTATCACTGGAATAAACGTAGTACATAGGCCCTCGCAAGGTTTAAGGTCTTTGTGAGACAGATCTGCATGATCAAATGGAGGACCTCAGTGATTTTCCAGGTGTAAACTTATGCCCTTCACACTTACATCCAGGCTTACATCATTATCAAAAGAGATAAAGCAGCTGCAAAGGAAACAGGATTAACCATGAAAGTCATTAGATTTTAAATTACTGAAGAAAATAAACATCCCGCACAGTCACCCAGAATATCTGCCTTTTCTTTAAAAACTGTTAACACGGAAAACTTATCAGCAAGTTTAATACTTTCCTTCATCATGCCTGGAGCAAATACTAAGTACAAAACCTATGCCTATGGCTCTGATTCAGACACTCATGCATATATATGCACAGATGTCACCATGTCATTGCATGTCATTGCATATGGAGGAGAAGCCTGGGAGCCTGTTCCAGGGGGGAAAAGGAAGTATATCAGGTTGCCCTTGAGCTTAACGGAGCAGCAGTCACCAGCAACCCTTGCAGTGGTACATTTCTCACCATCAGTCTTACCTCATCATCAGTCCCTCACTGTATGACATGAGTCACAAAGACGCACACCCAATACATGTCTGCCCTGCACCTACACATCGAATAGCCTGATACATCTGAATTCATCCTTTGCATTATCTGATAGGCAGTCTCATGTCCCAGCATTCAAGTTAAGAAGTATAAAAGAAGCACAAGTGAGAGAGTCCAGCATATTCCTATGTGTCCAGATAGCATATAGCTCTCATAGCTCTCTGGTTTCTGATTTCAGGTGAGTCAGTCTTTTCTGCATGGACGTTCCCTGAACTCAGGAGCATAACATTCATTCTTTCACAGCCATTCCTATATTAGTAAAATGTTACTATATTTCCACTTTTATTTCTGTCCCCTGTGGACTTTCAGTTCCCTGTAAGCATATGAAAGCATTAAGAATAATAAAGCTTAGTTCTTATATATCATTTTCCATGTTTAAGCATAGAAACTAATGATGCTCTAAGTCCCTACAACAGCTCTTTTTGGAGAGTAGTAAGGCGAGAACACCTTATTGGAGAACCAAGAAGGTGTGAAATGACATTTAGTTAAGAGACTGTACTGTAGATTAAAGAGATATAAAATGCCAGTTTCCAGCCAAAAGCAGAACCTAAACCAAAATCCCAAGTTTTGGGGGAGCAAACAGCACTAATTTGATATGGATAAGTGTAACTATAAAATCAATCTACTGGGTACTTTTTGCAATAGTATAGTTAACTCTGTAGTTGGAATATAGCAGAAGACACACAAAAGACCCAACATTTATATTGTGGACTTTTCTAAGAAATAAACATTTTCTATGAAGACCATCCAGTCACTTCATGGGATTCCACCAAGCTGCTGTGACCTACAAATAGGGTCTCTGCACTTTTAAGCTTTCCTTTGCACCAGGGTTGCCTCTAGTCATCATTTCCAGGTCTATTTCATTCAGTACTCTTGTTAAATACGTCATGTGTTTCTTGTTTAACCCATAAATAGGAAACAGAGATCCTAAAATGTTTAAAAACATCCTTTCCCAGACCTCCACTCTTGAAGGCAATTTCACTAGCAGTCTTGCTACTCAAAGCAAATAGACAGGACTCACTAAGTGATGTTTGTTTATTTCACACACAGAGATCTACATGAAACATCTCCATTTACATTCTCTTCCCAGTATCCCAAAAATATCACTGACTTTTTGAGTTCCAGGTCCCCCCTTCTCAGCTGCATTACCCAGCACAAAATCTATTCTGGAGTGTCTACCCGCTTGGCAAAACTTTCTTTATTTAGCCTAGCATTTACATATTTATTGGTCTTTTTTTTTTTTTTTTCTTTTTTTTCCCACTCCTTAAAACTCCAGGTGTTCATCCACAGACAAGCTAGAGAAAGTTTATTTTCCTGTGATTAAGAAGTCATTCCATAGTTTTGGTTGGAGAAGGCTAACTGTTTTTAATGACCCTCTTATACAGACCCAGTATTCTGCCTCTCAAGGCTGAGAAGTAGGTAGACAGAGTATTTAAAGCAACAGCATAAATGTGTAGTGAGACCACAGACCTGAGCAGAATTCCTAAATTGTGCACAGACAAATTCCTAAATGAACATAGCATTATTAATCAGAACGGTCATTCAGAAACCTGAACTGTTCTGCAGTCCTAGACATTCAATTGTTTTCTCTCACTGAATTTCTGTTCATTGACAACAATGATGATTAATGACAGCCTGGACAATAGTGTATTTACATTCCAGAAAATGAACTGCTACAGCATTTAGCAAAACAGAACAAAACAAAAACATGGACATATGGGTTGTTAAAATGGTATTTTATTCAACAATACTGAAACTTTAACAAGAAGTGCATCCTCTGATTGTAATGGATAGTCAGATGGTTGAAACAATTAATCTGGGTTTCCTGTATAAAAATGAAAGAGCTTGGTGCAGCAGAAATCATTAGGATTTAAAATAAGTAGAACCTTCTCTGTTCCAGAATTCAAAGGATGAAGGTTTTTCATGCTGCTAAAATAGCATGGGTTGTTAATACCTCTAAAGATAGTCATCAGCCTTCCCACTACCTTCTGAGCTAAAACATGCATTTCCCATTTAGTTTGAGACAAAGTTTCATGAGTTTCTATTTTTCTGGTAACTTAAGATAACTCTTCTGGAACTCAATTTAATTTTGACATCCTATTCATCTTCTTGCTTATTTCCCATCACTGACCCTGATCTTATTAAAAAACCTCTGAGAATGTCAGCAACTGCAGGGTTTTTTATTTTTGACAAGTTACTCTGGAATGTGTTTAATGCCTTAAAATTGTCATTGATTGAAACTAGCAATTGTAAATGAGCAATTGAAAACTAATTTCCCTTTTTTTTTTTTTTTTTTTTTTTTTTCTCCGCAGCCGCATGTTTGGCACTCCTAGACTGATTTCAAGATGGACAGACCAATGGCCATTAAGAACATACCTTTCTTCATCCTAGTGCCTGATTCAGCATTTTTCAGGTTATAAAATCAATGAATTCCTTATAAACCACACAGGGGTAATTGGGACAAATGAAAAAAATGATTCTGTTGTACTGAATATGTTTGTGTAATACACAAACATATAGATGTTTGTATGTGTGTGTGTCCTATGTATATAATGTATGATATAAAGTCTAGTAAAGGGTGTTAGGACAGACTGAGCTGGATGGATTTATCAGATATATCTAGACAGTGCTATTTCCCTTGGCAAAGTCTTCCACTTTCTAGTGATCTGCAGCTTGAACTTGTCTTGAGTAACCTCATTGTAATAATTCTGAATGATTTTTTTTCCATGAATTTTCCTGGTTGCTTTCCGAACACATGTAAAATTTGGCATCTACCACACTGACCTCCCACGACAATCAAGTGCACAGTTTAGCTCTTCACAGTGTACTAAAATTCCTCCTCTTTTTGTGTTTGAGACATCTTGCAGTTAGATTTTATGTTATTCTGATGTAAGACTCAGTGAATGATAACTTTCTATCTGTCTCTTCTTTCTGCTCATGTTTTCATGTCCCTCACATCTGTCCCTCAGTTATGTTTTTTTCCAAGCGGAAGTGTTCTTCTCTAGTTAGTGATTTTTCATACAGAAGCTGGTCCTCTGATCATCCTTCCTCTTTCCGTCCTATTTTAATATTACAATATACTTTTCAAGACCAAAGAGATAGAACTGTCAGTATTATTGAAGTTATGGTAAGAATAGGTTTAAATAATCATACAGTGGAGTTTGCTGCTGCTATCATCATCCTAGTGCTTCCTAGCATTCATCTTATTTGCTTAACTCATCTTATTTGCTTGACCAGTACAGAGCATTGAGCTAACATTATGAATATGATGTGTAGATCTTTTTTCTAAACACATGTCAAATTGCATTTGTCAACTTCAAATATATCTGCCTTTCTATTGCTTCCTACAACCCACTGGCAACAAGTCTGCAGCAGACATTTTGGGCTTACTTAAGCTGAATAGCTTCGCATCCTCAGCAAATTCAAGAAAAATTTCTAGACCTTTTATGCATACCCTGTACTTCATAAGCCCCATTTTTTAATTTTTTTTATTTTTTATTTATTTATTTATTTATTTATTTTGTGACAGGTTCACCTGTGAACACCCCTTGTTTCTTATTTTTCTTTATTTCTCAGCCTCTGGAAGGACTTATGAAAAGCCTGTGCATGTAAAGAGTTCCTGCTGCCTTAGTAGTTAAAGTAGTAAAAAAATAAATAAAGAAATAATAATAATAATAATAAAATCTGAAATATTTTGGATTTAGATTTTGTTGTTCAAGCAAGGTTTTTGAATATAGGTACATCACAGACACTGTCAGACTTGCTTATTGATAACAACATTTTGAACTTGATCTTCTAGTAGTAAAGAGCTGCTTTTCTCCTCTGGGACTCCTGGCTATCTGCTCCATTAAACAATCATTCATTACACCAAAAAAAAGTAACCTTTGCATCATATTGTGTCTGAGACATCTTAATTTGCATCTTAATTTGCAACTGAAGTATTCTACCATCGTAGAGTCTTTGATCTTACTGTGTGTCACCATGAGGCATTAGAACTAATCTGAATGGGTGGCTGACAGCAACAGGCAACTCTGTCATTTCAGTTTGTAGGTATAGAATTACCATCTGTACAGAATCCTTGGTATCTGTTGATATACTTAAATCATTCATAAAATGTAATACTCGGAATACTGTTACATGTTGCACCATTACTTCCACTCCAGGAAATGCTTTGTCTTGCCAGAGTTTGTTTTCTGGTGTTGCATCTGACTGATTATCTTTCTTGCATCAAGTCTATGATACAGCAAATCCTTGCTTAAATCCACTTACTCTTCTTTTCCTAACTTATTTTTTTTAGACTTCCAAAATTTCGAAAACTGTACCAGTACTTAATCTAGTTACCACTTTTCTGAGTTCTTCTTAAATAGGAACTATTTTGCCCACTCTGAACTTCTTTAAGCTTTGTCAGCTTCTAGTCTATCTTTTATAATACAGAGTCTCTATGATTTCAGCTGAAAGGGTATATCATCCTGAAACTTACTATCTTCTACAGATTTTAGCATTCCTTTAGTCTTTATTTTAAAAACTCCTTCTAATTTTAAATTTGCGTGTTTCCATTTTGTTTTTAATAATGTCATTATTGCTTCCAAAATCCTAGTTATTCAGTGGATATGTACAGAACAACAGTATCACTTACTAAAGGTGAGCCCGTATGCTAAAATGCTTCCCAATTAGAAAATAAGCAACAGCTAACCTAGAAAAACAGCTGCTGAGTAACTGCCATGTAGTTTGTTTTCCCTCATGCAAAGAGTCATATATTGCAAAAAGGAGGCTGTGGAGAATAAATTTTCAAAATGGTGGAGGAAAAAAAAATAAAAATAATAAAAAAAAAAGAGAAAGTAAATAGGTAATATGTACTGGTAAAGTTCAAACAAACTCCTTTAAATAGTTAAAACCTTTCAAATGCACTTTTTTTCTTAGATATCTGGGAAGGGGAAGAGTGTTTTATCTGAAATGCTTGGAGAAATGTGATCTGGAGTATTGCAGTTTTCTGGTTCTCTTGCCTTACAGAAACCCAACTGAAAAAAGACATGACTATAACTTCAATAAAGGTTTGATTCTATTTTGCTACTTACAATGTGGAATAAATGCTTTTGTCTGGACTGTTTTTTTGTTTGTTTGTTTGTTTTGTTTTGATTTGATTCTTTTCTATTCCAGATATCCACCTTTGAACAGAATATTTCAGATCTGCATGAATTCCTACATTCTCTTCATAATTTGTACAGACTTTTCTCATCGTATTAGGCAGCAAATGCAAAGCATCAGAGAGAAGATCTTATTAGGAGCTAAACTTTAATCCTTTATAAATAGTTAACTGCAGAGCTGTGTGTACTATTTTGACAGATACATGCACTGTGCCTCAAAGCCAGTTTCTTGAAAAGTAGCAACATAGATCCATCTATCTGCCTACTTCCCTTATTATTTACAGCTTAATACAATAGCCAGATGCATTCTGTGAAGATGGACCATGCTCTAGGCAAGGTTTATTTCTACAGACAGAGCACACAGCCATAGCCTAAGCTATCTTTCAGCTAGGGAAGCTTCAGCAGAAAATACATATGTGGGTTTCAAGAAAACAGAATCTGGGGATGTATTTTGGCAGTAAGCTGGCATTGATGCAACTAGACTGCAGCTAGATTGCTAGACAGACTCTGCAGTTAAAGCTAGACTGGATGGGTCATATCTTAGTGTCAGTGCAGATAAGCAGTACAGAAATGAATGAAAAATATGGAGAAAGAAATATTAACTTGTCTGGTACCTCTTAATATACATTCTTTTCTTTTATTTTCTTTTCTTTCTCACTGGAGGTGCATTGATTTTCAGAAACAGCTAAGGACTGACTTGTAATCCACTAATGATATCTGCCAACAAGCATTGACAAAAATAACTTGTATGGACCACTGGATAAATAACAGTGTGCTAATGGCTTGCTCATTGAATCAGGAATTAGCCCAAGGTCTGTAGCTTCATCTTTAGACAACACTTTCCATTCTTTATGTTTATTTTCATGTATATCTTCTTCAATGCTGGTAAAGGCAGCTTTTCCAGCTATTTTATTTCCCCCATTTTCCTATTGGAATGAACCTTTGAGCATGGGCAGCAGATATCTATGTCCTTAGAGTGACAGCACCAGAAACTTCCTCCGTAATGGCAAAAGATGCTAAAAGAAAACCATTCTCAAAGAGAAACATATCATATCACTAAATATAAGAACGGAGGGGCTGTGAAGACACATCACCTGAAATATATTAAATTTTGTAATATCAATGAGCATTAAGGAGAGAAGGGGGGTGGGGGGGGAGAACAGAATGCCTCCTCAGCTATCATGTACCAGCCATCCCAATGATTCAGTGCTTGGACCTTTCTTTTAAACTTTTTGTATGTGAACAGATCAGTCCTTTGGTGTTTTGTTGTGGTGGTGGTGGTGGGTTTTTTGTTTGCTTGTTTTTGGTGTTTTTTTTTGGTTGATTGGTTTTGTTTGGTTTGTTTCTTGTGAGTAAAGCCTAATGATGTTGCAGCTTAAAGAGCTGAATCATACAAAGACAATTGAGTACAAGCTTAGAAGAAAGCTGGAATACTGAGGAGCTCAAAGCAGCTAAAAAATATTTATTTAATAATAAAATATGTATATATTTTTATTGTGGTCAAATGGAGTGATATTTTATGCAGATAAATTCTTTGTTGAGTGAATGCCTTAATAAAACGGAACCACCTGACTCTTGTGTTTCTTCCCAGGCTTGATGTATACCATTACTGTCAGTTAAAATGCTAACATCAAGGACTTTAAAGGTGGATGGATGGCCAAGGCAGGGACCTCTCTAAGGACTGATGACCTTTCCTCCAAGCTTTATCTTTTCCAATATGACCAAGAGCACAGATAAGAGCATAACTCTGTTTTGTACAAGAAAATTTTATGAATCATATCTAAAGCAAGTCTGATACTATTTGAGAGTAGCTATATAGTCAGAATCTATATAACCAGATCCAAGGCTAAAATCCATGGATGGGAAAGTGAGCACACAAAATTCCTCAAAGGTCATCTGAAATGCTATTATGTGAAATGGACAAGTGGCAGAAGCTAGCTGCCCTGATTTTCATGCCTTTTTCCAAATATGAATATTTATCCCTAAATGTTCTATTCTAAGCCCGTAAGGTCTCTTAGGTCATAAGTCATGACTTTACTTTTGACAGGAGGGAGGAGAAAGGAAAAAAGAATTGCACGAAATACATTATAGGTACTATAAAAAACATGTTTATGAACTCTAATAATTTTTATTCTGAATGTTGGAAGTAAACACTTTAAAATGCCACTAAACCTGCCATTGTAGAACCTAATTCTGGTCTGAAGTCCTACCTTTGGATTCCTGTTTAACACCATGAAGTTACTCTATAATTTACACCAGAGTGAGAGTACAACTACCCCTTTATTCTTTATTCTTCCCCCTCCCTACAGGAACCATTTATTTTCTGATACTTCCATAACAAGCAAATCAGTATGTCCATTTGCGTATGTATCATGGGTGATCTGTTTATCAAGAAATGAAAGCACATTTCCTTCCAATTTCTGTTTTTCTTGTGATTGATATTAATTAGGTTTTCTGCAAAGCATGGCTTATCTTGAACTGAACCCAAAGCAGATGAATATGTTGCTGTGCAGTAAGATTTTCTTTTCTTGAAATGAAGAATGGGATGAAGATGCTTATCTGAGATCAAACAGGCTTCAGGTAGAGTTTACATCAGCAGCACTTTGAAATTCATTGTTACAGTATAGTTGGTATCAATAAGGAATGAGAATGGTATACCCTGTATTGTGACTGCATTTATTAACTTCTTTCCAGCAGCTAAAAAAGAAGAGCTGCTGTATACCCCCGATTGCAGTCTTTTCTTCCTAAGATGAAAGAGGCTAGTATAGTTCATAATGAAAATTATTGAAATCCCTGAGAAGACCTAAAAAAGCCACCGTCAAAAATAAAAGCTTGCCAATTTCCTCTGAGGTCTAATGTTAGTACACAAAGTTGAAAAAAGTTTGCAGGGCGAGGTCTAGTCACCCTCTCCAGCTGCCCACCATGCCCATGTGTCACAGTGGAGTGCCATGTGAGGATGTCCCAGCCAGCTGGAGCTGCGGAGGCAGCCCACTTGCACCAGCTCAGGTTCAGAAAGCAGTGCAGCCCTGCCCGTGCTGCCTACTGCCAAGCTGCTGTGACCTGTTTCTCAAAGTGGAGCACCACACTGAGTCTGCCAGTGCTTCACAGAGCCTGTTTATACCTAATGATATGGTAGAGACTTGCTCTGATCCTTACATTTTAGGAAGTCTCTAGGTGCGGATGCTAAATCTCTCTTTTCCATAGTACTAGCCAATATCCTCTGCTGGTGTATTGTGAATGAGATCCAGTGACTCAATTTAATTCTATCTTTACAGCACACTGATGTAGGATCATTTTTTCCTTCGGCTTCCCTATAATCCCCTGCTTAGCAGCCCTGCAGCTCCCTTCGCCCCTCGCTGAGCTCTCTGCGGCTCGCGCAGCCCATCCAGCTATCGCCCTCTCCTCCCCATGCTACCACAAAAACCTTGATATTCTCAAATCACCTCTCTGCTACAGCTTTGCCACTAAGGCACTCATTCCACTGGCAAAAGAGTTTACACTACTCTGTTTTGTAGGAGTGCAGCTTATCCCAGTAGTGACATGTTTAAATCCCAGGACATCTAAACCCTTCAATACTGTGGTCATGTATGACATGTAACTAGATAGATGCATTACCCTGCAAGCAGTTCTCCTGCTCCAGGATTCAGAGGGGAAAGCTTTTGCCAGCTTCCAGCATCATTTCTCTTCTCCTTCATATTTTCTTTTATTATTATTATTATTATTATTATTATTGTCCCTTTCTCTTTTTAGCAATTTCCATGTGTTCCTTGTACCAGTGTTTTCACCATCATTCTGCCAGTTATGGTAGTTACTTGCTCCCTAATACAAGAGAAAAGATGCAAATCAGGTCTGCCACCTGGTTTTTACTATAAGAAAACAAAGATTTTTTTTTATTATTTATTTATTTATTATTACTTTTTCTTATTTTTCTTGTACTAGAAAAATCCTGAAATAAAGAAACAATATGGCGGTTTGGATTTTTTTCTGTTTGTTTGTTGTTTTTTGTTTTGTTTTGCCACAGAGTCCCAGAAAGGGCCATCCCATTTTACAACTGAAAGAAGTGATTTAGTCTCCATGCTAAATCAGTCTCCAACTTCTAAGCAGAGACAGCCAATTGTGCCTAATTGTGTGTGGTAGTTCAACGATATGGACTACTGTTCATTGGAGATTGAGCTGCTCATTTCAGTTAGGACCACAAATTGAACTCAAACCAAGGTCCCAAAGAATAAAGCATGGTGTTTTATACATTAAGTCATTCCTCCTTTCTTACTTGGCCCGTGAAATGAATCAGGGAAAGATTATTTTCTGGGTAAATTGGTAGTAAAACCCTGATGCAGACAGTTCCACGATTTGATTGCAGCCTGACTTCCACTTATTGAATATCACATCAAGCAGTGGTTCAAGGGTTTCATATGACAGCTTTAAAATCCACAAAGTTTTTAAAGGTACTTACTACATTGTGATCAGGTCACAGATCTAAATGTCAGTATTGTATGCCTGATTTGCACATTTCAAAACGATTTAGTAATTTTTTCATTTTATCTGCATGCATGAAGTGATTTGGAATACAGAAACAATTTGGAATCATATTTAGTTTGTAACAGTTCAATTAACTTAAGTGCTGAAACATGCTTCTTTCTTCGTAACTAGTTTAATTGGTTACTATTGCAAGAACATGCTTTGAAAGAATGCCTAAAAGGCCAGGGGCAAACTAAAGCCCACTCTGAGGAATCCATGCTCCTGCATAGGCATGTGTGAAAAAAAAAAAATAGCCAAGAACCTTTCGGTCACAGTATAGTGTATGACTGCCAGTGGAAAAAGGACACGTATACTTAACAAGAAATAGACTGCACAACTGCTTTTCTGTGACTAGTGTAACCTCTAGTTCCCTTTGACTAAATTTTATTACCATCCAATAAGCAAGAATATGAGAGCACAACAAGGTTAGAAAATCTTAATGATGCTTTATACACTTAAAACTTGATCTGAGTGGTAGGTACAAAGATAAGGGAAAAAAATAGGGGATATTGACATGTGACAATGGTAGAAATGTTTGTCTAATTAATTTCAAGGAAGCATCTACTTTTCTTTTGAAAGTGACTTATTTTTCTAGAGCCATTTTTTGTTGATGTTTTATTTTATTTTATTTTCTAAATGCACTTGCACTCCAAGCCTTTTTTTTTAGGCTTAAAAATAAAAAGGATATGTCTCTTCAGAGATAGCAAATCATCATGTACAGTAATTCTGTTCTGTCACAGATGAATGAGAAAAAATTTGCATGTATTTTTGAGCCTCTATATGACTGCAAAGGGGTGTTTGGGAATTTGGTGAGATTTTTCATTTTAGTTAGCTTTATTTCACAAATGCCCACGATAGCACAGTGCAATGACATAATTAAAGCCAAGGCCAGATTCTGCACTGGAGAGGACTTGGGACTGTATTTATATATTCTGAATTCCCTAGGCCACAATTTTTTATTTATTTTTTGCTGCAGTATTGCAGCTGCAGTCTGGTCCAAGCACCGACACTGTGCCTACACTGCTGAATGGTGAAGGTATGAGGAAGAAGCCAAGACATTTGTCTCTGAGACACCAGGAAGGAAATTTGAGACGAGTAGTATTTTCACTGGTTCTCCATTTATGGAAAATACATTCCTTTGCTTTTTTAGGAAGGAGCAAGCTATTGGGTCTTATTTATTCAGCACAAAGAGGGCTCGTACAAATTTTTATGAAATAAATGAGCAAATGTTCTTCACCTCTGGTAACGACAAAAGTGCCTACTGTTAGTGACTGAAGTGTGGTACAACCAAAGAGCAGGTCTCATTGCATCTCATTTCATCTGTCCAAATTTCAGGTCTCTAAATTAGCCTCTGTGTTCCCTACATAGTTAATGAAGAGAAATTGGCACCTCAAGAGGCAACCAATCACTCCTAATGACTGTACAAGCTGCATGGGGTAAGGAGGTCGGGAAATGGCATAAGAAGTCCACTGACTGGGGGTGACTCCAGGTATCCAGACTGGAGTAAGTAACTAGTGCTTGAGCAGCTAAGGACGGGTAAAATGCAGCCAAATCCCTGGGAGTCTATAGCTGTTCATTCCTTCAAATGAGAAAAAAATATATAAGGGTGAAAAAAAAAGGAACCAAGATTGTTCTCATAACCAGAAGTTTTTGTTTACCCCATGCTTTCAGATAGTATGTTAATAGATGACAATGATGTAATGTTATAAAGATATAATATATAATAATAAATGACAAAGGGTAAACTCATATTTCTGGAAAATAAGCTTGGAAAAAACAGTTTTATGTCAAATATATTCTTAATTCACTACTAAGACCAATAAATCTGATATATGTGAATTACAGTTGCTTAATTCTAGAAAATGAATGAAGTAACTTCATTTTGAACAGGTAGCTGTTCAGCTGTAGCTGTTTTTACAGATTTAACTGAAATTGCAGTAACATAACTTTAAATATTGCTTTAAAGATTATGTCACTTTTCACTCATTAAACAAAAATGTCTCATTGAGATCATAGCTGATTTTCAGTTTCCCTCCTCCAGATTTCCAGTTTTACCTTACCAAAAAATAACAGGAAATTGTTGTTGTTGTTTTAATGAAAAAAAAGTTTTTACTGAGAAGAGAAAGATTCAAGAAATCAGTTAATCGGCTGCCTTTACACATCTACTTAGACCAGGAAACTGAGAGAAGCTGGGCTTCTTATGGAGAGACCTTCACATAACTAAGAGCCCAGATATACCCAAATGCACAAACTCAGTGGAAATTCTTATCCATCAGAGGCATCAGTTCAATTTGAAGCTTAAGGCATGAAATTAATCCAGGAATCTGATGTAGAAGCAGTGCCCTAAGTTTGATGAGATTGCAAAATTTTCTGCACATTCTTCGGGAGAAAGAACCATACCTGCTCAACCAGGGGTCTGTTTTACAAGATGTATCAAAAGAGAAGAGTAAGGTGAAGGGTGAATAGATCCTAGAAGACACCAAAGAGGTAGATTGTCATGCAGGAAATTTAAAAAAAAAAAAAAAAAAAAAAAAAAAAAAGGAGAAAACAAAGAAGAAATGACCGGAGGAAATGCTGCAGAAATTTTCAACCCATGGTCTGGGAACCCTTCGGATTACTGTCAAAGGACAATTAAAGAAAATAGGTGTACTTGTATAGGTTTAGCTTTAATGATATAGATGTCCACAACTCCTCTGGGGCTGGAGGGAACGATGACTTAGGGACTGAAATTTGACTGAAAATGCTGGTATTATTCAGCTGCAGATCCAACAGCCTCTTTTCCCCCATAGCCAAACCCTAGTTTTGATTTTGCTCCTTGGCCTAATATCTGGCCCTTGTTTGCTTATGTAAATGAGAATGTTTAGTACAAATTAGCACTATTGAAAAACAATTGACATCCAAATTAGCATTCTGCCTCTCATTTTACACCAAACCGGCTGAGCTTTTTTAGATAAACCCTGAATCAACTTAGCTGCAGTGTTTATGACTAAATGGCTTCATTTTTTTGGCAAAGTCACCCTCTTTCTCCAATTGCATAATGCCAGCAGCAATTCATATCTATCAGACCATCCTCAAGGGTCGACTGGGGCTGTTCCTGTGAAAGCAGAAACAGCTTCTGAATGCAACTACTTTCAGAGTTTGTTCTCCATGTTCGAGTTGATAATATTTTCCTGGAACAGATATATAAAAACATGCCTACACACATATGTGTATGCTGATATATACATGTGCATATATATATATACCTCCCTTGTCTATACCATTAGAAGAGAGTAGTGTTATTTTTTAATTACTTAATTAATTGCCTCCATTTGTCTATATACATTTTATCTAAATGCTGTTGAAAGAGATCACAGTCTAATAAGGAGAAGTACAAAGGGAGGGAAAGGAAAACAATATATGACTGCAGAATTAATATGACTGCCAACAAGTAATCCACTAGAGAGTTTTAATTTCAGATATCCAGCTGAATGGGCTGGCTGGAGGCTCTAGTCTGACCCATTACATGATTGCTATGAAGTTAAATGAGAACATATGCCTTTGTTACATATGCCCCAGGAAAACAGGTTAAAAATATATATATATAAATTATGTCATTTCAAAGTAATACGATGAGAATGGTGAAAATGTAACACTGAAGACTTTTGATGAACATTTTATACTCAAAGAACACTTAATTCACAAAGAACATATCTCTAGCAAAGTAACCAAAGGCCTGGAGAAAGAATATGAGCATTTGCAAAGACTTTGTAGTATCACCAGACAAGTAAATATGAAGACTGTAAAGCATGAACATTTTGGAACAAACTTGTCTTTGGGATCTCAGATAAAGCACTTTCCCAGAGCCTGTAATTCCAGTGATTTCATCAAAAGCTAAAGGAAAGCTAGTGCAATGCTGAAGTGATAAAAACACAACAAAGAGATTGTAAAACCATTGAAGGATACAGCAGGGGTATCTCTGAATCTTTAAATACTTTCTTCCTTAATAACAGGCATTCAGCAGCACTGGACAACTATTTCGTTTTAGAGATCTGAATAGAAAAAAAAAATATTAAATGGGAGAGGTAGATAGATCTTAATAAACAAATAGGATAAAACCACATATTTTATAAACAAAGTAAGATATTATCAAAAGAAATGATGTTTTCTACTTATCCCTCAAGAGCCATGGTAGTAGCACTCAAAAATAGAGCAGGTTTGTTTAATGCTGAGCCTGTATGAGAAGTAGTACAAAACACAGACTTTACAGTCTATGTTACTTTCATTGTTGGTATGGGCATCGTGGGCACTCCTGCAGAAGCCAAAGCGCTGCCATCATTTTCTGCAAAGCTGTAGTGATTTGAGATGATCTGGGAAGGTTGTACTGAGAAACCACCTGGTGCTGTTGTGTCTAACATAAACTATTTTGGTTTAGGGATGCTAGTGATAAGTACTAAAGAAGAGTGCTGCAATAAATAAACAAACAAATGCATTCTTAGATATAGGAGCTGGAACAAATCCTTACAGTGTCATCACTGTGAACCGAATGTGTTGAAAGAGAATTTCCTGGTTTACGACCAGGGATCGGAAATGATATATAAAATACTGCAGCCAAGTATGAATTTAATCACAGAAAGAACATATGGAAAAAGGAATAAAATTAAAATAAATTAAAATAAAATAAAATAAAATAAAACAAATTAAATTAAATTAAATTAAATTAAATTAAATTAAAATAAAATAAAACAAAACAAAATCCCTGTTCAATTGACAGATATTGCCCCCCTGAAAAAAAAAATGCAGAACAGGGTTCATAGGAGTTCATTAGCTAAAAATATTTATTGCCAGTTATCATATCTTGGAGTGGTTGATACATTTCGGATTTAAGGAAATGACAATTTCCGTCAAGTTGAAGTGTTCCCTGATTGTACCTGCACACTGCCAGCCTTGGAGTCTTTGAATCCCCTGGCTTGTTCCCACACCTGCATTTTGGGAAGGAGCCAAGACAGTGTGGAAATACTTTGGTGCCTACAGTCCTGGGGACACAGGGTACCTGCAGAGCAATTTCAGTAGATGCTAATTCAGCATGAGTGAAATACAGGTACTGCTGCTTTCCATCTTTTAACCGTTTGTGGGTTAATCAGGTTAAACTCAAAGAGCCTGAGTTTGCCCATTACCAACAGCTTGTAGATCACACAGATATAAATGACATAAATAACATTATATTACAAATTTATAAACAAGAGCATAATCATACTTAAGGCCAAGTGCCAGGTCCTGCACCTGGGGCACAACAACGCCAAACAGAGCTACAGGCTGGGAGATGTGTGGATAGAAAGCTGCCTGTCAGAGAAGGACCTGGGAGTATTGGTTGACAGTCGGCTGAATATGAGCCAGCAGTGTGCTCAGGTGGCTGAGAAGGCCAACAGCATCCTGGTTGTATAAGAAACAGTGTGGCCAGCAGGTCCAGGGAAGTGATTGTCCCCCTGTACTTGGCTCTGGTGAGGCCGCACCTCAAGTACTGCGTTCAGTTTTGGGCCCCTCGCTACAAGAAGGACATCGAGGTGCTTGAGTGAGTCCAGAGAAGGGCTACGAAGCTGGTGAGGGGCCTGGAGAACAAGTCTTACGAGGAGCGGCTGAGGGAGCTGGGACTGTTTAGCCTGGAGCAGAGGAGGCTCAGGGGTGACCTTAATGCACTCCACAGGTACCTGAAAGGAGGCTGTAGCGAGGTGGGGGTTGGTCTATTCTCCCACGTGCCTGGTGACAGGACGAGGGGGAATGGGCTAAAATTGTGCCAGGGGAGGTTTAGGTTGGATATTAGGAAGAACTTCTTTACTGAATGGGTTGTTAGTCACTGGAATAGGCTGCCCAGGGAAGTGGTTGAGTCTCCACCCCTGGAGGTCTTTAAAAGACATTTAGATGTAGAGCTTAGGGATATGGTTTAGTGGAGGACTTGTTAGCATTAGGTCAGAGGTTGGACTCAGTGATCTTGGAGGTCTCTTCCAACCTAGACTATTCTGTGATTCTGTGATAAATATTTATTTTTAAAGCAGCCCTGAATTCACTTACTATGACTGCAAATATATAGAAAAGTTTGAGATGAATAATTAGAAATGCTGAAATTACCAGTTATGCAGTTATTGCATATGTCCTGACCTAAACAATACTGTGAATGCCCACGGGCTGCCATGACCTCAAAGCAAAAGGCATTCCCTTTGATTCCATTTGTTACGGTGATCCAGGCAGGAAGACCCATCTCGACAATGTCAGCCAGGGTGCAAGTGGAATCAGGTTTCCTTACTGGCCTGCAGAAGTAATTCTTCTGCCATGTATGGATGTAGACATAGCCTGCAGCCTTCTTTGGGTGGTAAGCTATAATTAGAGTATGTTTTATTGTATCTGATGAGTTTCTGAATAGCAAAGCTCAGATGAGGAGTCTACATGCATATGTATATATATAAAATATATATAAAATTTGTATATGTAATATATATATACACATATATAAGAGGTATTGATATCTATATATGCATATATAAACATGCTTAACTGGTATATATATGCAAATGTATGCATATGCTGGCTGAAGAACAAGCATGCCTGCAGGTTAGTGAAGATTAAACATATCTTAAAGGGTTAAATGATAAACAAGCCTAATGGTGCTGATAAAGGAACCAAAGATCCATATGACTTTCACTTGGACCAGAAGAATAGTTTCCTTGGCATTACCTGAACCCGTGTCAGTAAAACGGAACAATGAAAATATTGCTCACTGTTTCTTTCTGCACACAGGAAATAAACAGTTCCAAGGGCCAGATACTGCCCTTGGCAGTATAAAGTAATAAAGGCAAACATAACCAGGAGAAAGAAAAAAACATTTCCTATTAATCCAAGAAAAGCCAGTCTAACTAGACTTGACAATCCACTTTCCCATATTCAGAAGTACTTGAATTGACATAGGAGTTCTGTAGCAAAGGACATAAACTCCAGAACTGACCATACCCCCCTTTTCACTATTTTCCCATTATTATCAGAAGCTGTAACTGATCCTTCCAGAGATTCAATGCTAACTAGCTAGCATAATAACAGACAGATTTCCGTGTTTCCTTTTACTCTATATTTTGCACAGATCTTCATATTATTCCCCTCTCCAGTTAAACTTAATTTTCTTTTTGTCTATATCACTTGGAGTACTGAATGTCTTCAGTTCATGTCTTGTAGAGCTGTCTAAAGCATGATATGGAATAGCAAAATATATATATATATATATATATATAAATCCTAAATCTAAATAAGAATAATGAAATCCCATAATTAACATTTCTATCAGAGGCTGAGAATGGCATCTGTGTGTTAGATGCAATAAACACAAATAAGTCAGAATAATCTCTAGTCTTGTACTAAGATGCAAATCGCCTATTTATTACTTTGAGTATAAATGTTCCATTGCTATTTGCACAATGATTAAGAGTAGTTTTCAGAAAATAAATCTGTTTCTTAATAGTGCAAAGAATGAGAAGGATGGAAAATAAATGGGAGTTTAAGGGGATGCTAAAGTTCTCCCATGAGCTTGGGTGAGATTTATGTGCAATGTGAATAAAAAATGTGTATGACAGCACAGGATTCACTTTATTGTGGGTTCCTATTCCATTTGTCTAGCCCAACTGTATACTTTGCCTCCCAGACATGTACTGAGTCTGGCATTGTTGATCAAGCGAGGGAATAAACTGCCAGTCAGCAGCTATTCGTGGCAGCTTAACCTCGCCCGATCTCATCAGACCCAACATTGTAGAGCAAGACCAGTGCCATGAGATTCAGAGTAAAAGCATGAATATCTACCTGCAAAGCTGCTTCTGCTAGGAAGAGGCATCCTAGGAGGCTCACTATGGAGTTGTCCTATTATTGCAATACCTTTTCCATTGCTAGATGAACGCGTAGGCTATTCAATTATATATCAGCTTTCATACAATGTCAACAGCTTAGTAACATCACAAGCAAGAGCTGATGGGATTGTGATATGTGCCAGATAAGCCCCTCCATGCAGCCACCGAGCTATGAGACTTCATGCTTGATGGCTCATGCCCATTCACTGTCCACTTCCATTAAGGCTCCCACAAAAATCTCACTACCGCTGCCCAGCTCAAAATATGCAAAGGTCTGGATCTGAGTCTGCTGACACCTTATTATTTAGATGGACAGCTTCTGGATGGTTGGGAAATAATACTAAAAATATTGAGCCATCAAAATGGAGGATTCCACTGTTGTTTTTTTAGTTTCACTTCCCAAGGGCCTCCTGTCCATGTTGTTTTCACTCTGTCCTCCTGGCTTCCCTTCCGCACTAACTTCTGATCATGTTGGTCCACCTCAGCTAAATGTGAAAGTGGGTTAGAAGCCTTCAGTGTATTGCAACCTAACATACTTCACTACATTTTGTGAAAAAAAATTAAAAAAAAAAAAAAAAAAAAAAAAAAAGACAGGCAGAGACACTCTCTGTTATTGCCGCTGCAGAGTGAAAGGCTGCAGAGCCACCTCAGCAAGATTATTACAAATCAGAGAAGCCACATGGGAGAGTGCTGTAGTAAATCAGCCCTGGTATGATCTACCATTCAAGGAACTATTTGTGGAAGAAAAATTATATTTGTTAGCTGTAGAATTATGCCAGCTGCTGGCTCAATGTACTACAGCCATTAGGCTAATGGTGTCCCCTGACAGTGTTATGGCCGCTGAGCCCCCCCTCCAATGCCCACCCTCCCACCAGAGTACCTTCCTGGCTCTTGCAGGCCGCTGGCACCCCACAAAGTGTCTCATGGTTGCCTTGTGCTTGCTGAAAGGGCGCATAGCGCTCTGTCATGGTTTGCATAGCTGTCATGTATCAGAGGGCAAAGTGGTGGCTGAGGCCATGACATTACTAGCGGGCAAAACTGAGGGCTTGGGGAAAGGTCAGGAGAAATATCTGCCACGCTGGTAGTAGGGTGGTGCCATTAGCTGGTCTTACCCCCAGCAGCCTTCTCTAGCTGCATATAAGTACATAATTAGAGGCTGGTGATGATCGTAGGAGGCAGTTTATTGCCTCATATGTAGAGTAGCAACCCATACCACATAAGCAAAGTCCACCTCATTTATGGGAAAACGTGAAGTTTTTCAGGGTACCCAATCTTCTACCAGAGTTATGCTGATGTATAAATAGTACCAAAATATTTTGTCTTTAAGACAACAATGAACAAAGTGAATAGTTTGAATAAAAGATGCCAAGGAGTTCCCAGACACTGAGACAGGCAGTACCATAGGAGTGTCCAAAATGTGGTTCTCAAACCACACATCACACCTGGTCAAATGTGGCTTTTTTGCCTAAACCATCTTACCTGACAAAATCAGCACAATCCTTTCATGGGGCTAATGGACAATCCAGGTCACAACATAAGGAAAGAAAACATCGGCTGCTGCAGCCAGCTTTGCCAGGTTGTTGTGTGACATGGAGACTTGTTCAGGCATTCCTGTCCTCTCCAGAGCAAGAGAAGGCCTGCTGCCTCCCAGGCCCCATGAGACTTCTCTAGCAGCTCAAACTTCTGAAGCTTAGAGGTTGAGGAGCTTGGCCATCAGGTCTTAGTGGCACACAAGGAGGTTTAAAGCACTACACAGATCCTGCCTGATGAGTCAAATGCCTCCTGCTGAGAACAGGCAGGCCTAGATATCACTGCTTCGCTATTAATGCTGCCGATGGTGGTCCCACCACTGCTGGGATAGTCTTGGCTAATTTTCGGGAGGGTAGGAACAAAGAATTACTAGATCTTTTCCCTCTGTTATGGCTCTGAAAAGTTATGGCTGTAGGTTCTAGAATTGGAACTTCTAAATGCCCTTGTTCCTTTGACCACATAATGAAGTGCAAATGTGCTGTGGGAGCTGGATTCCCTGCTCACCCTTCCCAGGTCAGATAGGTATGATAGACAACCTGCAGGTGAGCTCCTCGTCTTGCAGTAAGGAGTTGCCTCCCACCTTCCCACCAAGAGTTTGGACACGCTTCAGTGGAGTATCCCCCTCATACAGCCATCACACGGTGGGAGCTGAGTCCCTCCCAGAGTTTGCCAGCACTCTGCAATGGGAAATGGTGCAAAGCCACTTCTTAGTGTTGCTAAAGCAGCCGTCATAGTATTTTCATCCAAAATGTCAGCATTGCAGAAGGAGCAATGGCAGTACTGCAGCAATGCAGTGAAGTTTTGTACCCTCTGGCAAGCAGGACACATAAATAAATGGGTTTCTATCTAAATTCCATTGTGTGCAGATTTGTACCAAAGAATTGTTGTGATGTGCATCATTATGTCTCATTATGTGATTGCAAGTAACCTTTTGTGTAGCAGACACAATCCACGTAACATGCTGTGTGACCAGTTTACAAAACCAGGCTCCTTCAGAAGGGCGAGTAATTAATCATTATTCAGCAATAGCACTCACCACTCCACTACTTGCTGGCAGGAGTGTATAACTGAGGGCATGCTTAGCTACTACAATACATTATTCATGCAATAGAAAACTACAGTTATCTGAGGTATTATTACAATAAATGGTTAAAAAAAAAAGAAAAGAAAGCACTCCATAAGTTTTCAAGTGTGTGGCTTTTTTTTTTTCTTTTTTTAAATTTACTGCTAACACATTGCATGAATAAGCATAGTACTGAGTTGCAAATGCACTAGGAAAGAATTAGTATAAGGCACCAATGTGCGTTTTTTATAATGCCAAAGTCAATAATCTGAGGACAACGAGAAGATCTCTCAAATGCCTTCCCTTGAAGGTATAGCGCAGTAACTTTATAGCCGTAATAATTTTATTACTTTATCAAGCACTAATTTAATAAAGAATGAAATGCACATTGTCAAAAATAAATTGTAGCAAATATTTTATTCAATTAAGAGTTGAAATAGTAATTTACATATTGTGCTCGTTAGGACATGGTTTTCTCCATACTTAGTTTAGGTTTCCATTAACACTACATCTATCATGACGCAAATTAGGCACATGAGATTATTTACATTTGATCACTGTCCACTATTTACACAAACCGGGGTTAATGCAAAAGACTGATGAGGGCTGGAGTTCAGCCTCTGATTTAAGAGAGACTGGAATTTTACCCCAGCTTTCTGTTCAGCTGCCTTTATCACAGTGCTTTGCAGTTCCTCTTGACCAGCAAATACAGTAAGAAAACAGTCCATATACGCAAACACTTCTATCACATTGTACTTCACCGTGTATGCCTTCCAAAAAGATAAGTTTCATTTCAGGTCTCACCATGTACAAAAGCTGTGCATATAACTATTCTAACCAAAGACATGATTGAAATTTCTTTATAATCATTTTTATTTTTATGGAAGTCTTTTTTCCCCCATTAATGCCTCTTGAGTCTGGAGGGATATCTTAACTCATCAGGTGCAGTCACATCATTAAGGTGATATATATGTTTAAACACAGAATCAGAAATTCCTTTGTGAAACTCTGATTTCAGATTCATAGGTTCCTTTCATGTTGAAAGGAAGCTGCAATCATTCAAAGGACACTCAAAAGCTAACCATGCTTTGAGGAATATATTTCCAGCTTCAGAAGAAATATTTGTAACTTTACCAAAATTTGTCATTGTAAAAAAACAACCTTTCATTTTATGTTGGGTTCATAGACTGCTATGATTTGGGATTGAGGCTGTTTCACTGAAAAAGCATCCATCTAGGGATAAACACTAAAGAAGTGCAACATTTACAATTTATATATGTATTCCACTTAGATGCAGTTTTTATAATTGCATCATGCAGACACCAGCCATTCAGAAGAGCACATTGTGCATCAAAAGATTAGTCTGATTTGTCTTTTTTTTTTTTTTTTTTTTTCCAGAACGGTCTGAGAACAGTGACAGGAAGTGCAAAAAGCAAAAACCCACTTCCTCTCGCTGAGGATTTCATTTTCTCCTTTGCTGAGAAGCCTAGTTTCCTTTGTCCCAAAGTATTAGCAAATATACCAGTTCCCAATGAAGACAGGCTGCCCTATGTCTATCAATAGAATCTATATAGAATCTTTTCCCTTAGGGATTAATTCAACTTTTGATTCAATCTTTCTGAGCTTTAAATTATGATGTTACAAACCTCCAAGGAACTACTGTACTATTTGTGACCTTCTTTATTACTTTCTGCTGTTTGATAAAGTAGAGAAAATTGATTTATAGTTTAGTTTGCTTGTGAACATGGAATATCAATGGTGAGACTGGGATTTGTGAAAAAGCAAGAGAAGTTATATTGGTTAAAGTTTAATGTAGCAGTTTATTAATTAATGGTGAAAGACAATAGAATAACTGCAGTTTAATCTTGAATGAGATTCTGGAAGTGGAATGTGAAATAATACTTAGGAAGTCATTTTGCTGGAGTTGTATTTAAATTTTTCAAAACTTTCTCTCCAAGGAAGAATTTTGTCCAGTTTCCGTTTTTCTTACCTAAACCTTCCCCCATATATCACCTGTTGGGTGTTCTTGTGTTTGCTGAAAGCATTAAAGGTTAAAGGTGGTAGGCAAGGCTGAAGTTTTCCAAATAGAGCCTAAAATTAGGCTTTGGTGTCTGTTTTTGGATTCTTAGGCCCCAATCCAGGAGTCTATTTTTATTCAAAGCAGCAGAGCACTTGACTTCAATGGATCTAAAAACACTCATGCTTAAGTGCTTTGCTGAATCAGGATGGACTTAAGCACAAATGTAAATGCTGTGCTGAATTGGGGCTCTAAATATGTGGCTTGATTTTAAAAGTGCTGAGAGCCGGCAGGTCTAATTGAAGTCAATGGGAGCAGCGAGATGCTCAGCATTTTTGAAAATCAGGCCACTCACTGAGGTGCCTGAATTTGATTTCAGGTGTTCAGCTCGCAGCGTTCGCTGTAGGATAAAGTGTTAACCCAGGGGAACAGGCAATGGAAGGGATGATTTCTTAATAAATGAGATCCTGATTTCATGCAATAAATCTCAATATAAAATGAGGGAATGGGGTGGAGGAAGAGGAATAAATATTTTTCTGGAAATCAAATTCAGTAGTTTTTTTAAGCATAAAAGTGCTTTGCAAAAATAAGAAATTAATAAACAAATCAAATTAAAAAGCTGAAAAATATCAGGCTGAATTCATGCTTTGTGTAACTGCAGCAACACTGATGAAGCGCATCAGGAATGGATGTGACCCACTTCATTTTGAGCATTAATTTGATCAGTAACAGTGAGAAAACAACACGAATCCCATCCAGAAAAGAACTTCACTCTGAAAGCACTGTGGACCAAGCATGAGATTTCGGATCTGTAAATGGTATAAATGCAAACTGTAAGCATCACAGCTTCCCCTCCCTGCTGTGGGAGTTAGTGAAGCTCATGCGAGTGCATGACAGATTTACTCCTTTTGTAATCTTTGAGGAAGAAGTAGTTAAAGAGAGCATGGGGGAGAAAATGCAATGGAGGAGACAGGAAGGAGTGGTGGGGAACGGTTAGGGTCAGCAGTAAACCATGGTTAAGAAGAGCCTGCTCTCCCCAGAGGCACCTTGCCCCCAGCCTCACGCTCCAACATGAGGGACTGGTTTCATCAAGACCACAGTTGGGAGTTTCATGGCATGCTTTTCAAGTGAAAAGTGCAGAGTATAAAATGAACAGCAATGTTAGGAACAGAGATGAGGTGGAGGCTAGTCATCTTGAGAAAGGCAATTTTTAGAAGTGAATTTAGCGGTCTCAAAATCTAGAGAAAACCTCTCTAGCTAAAGACCATGAGCTGCGTAGGCTGTGCTAGCTCACATCATGCTGCAGATGCCCTCCATGGCACACTGTCAAGGTGGGGATACTCATGGCCAAAGTACAGCAGGGTCAGCTCTGTCATAGTGCGTTGTTGATACAAAAGGCCTGCAGGGTAAGCCGACAGTGGTATTTTGGCTACCTGTGAATAAGCCTGTGCAAAACTAACGAAAACAATTCCCTCACCTTTTTATCCACATCTAAATGATAGGGCTGTGAATACCATTTTTGCCTCTCCATAGAGCTGCTGTCAGCTCTGTGACAATGTGACAATGCTGGTGTGGAATGCCGCCATGCCGCATGCTGTCCTGTCCAGGAAGGATACCCAACCTGTCTGATCCTCCTAGCCTGTCTGCTGAGACAGAGATGCTGGTGAATGTCATGATGGCATTTTTTCTTAGTAAAGGTATTAAACATTTCAGGATGGAAGACACCAACCATTTTGGACTTATCAGTCCCTGATGGCATTGGTTGGATCCAAGCATGGCCGTGCAGAAACACCCTTACATTCCCCACCCTCTGGTAACTTGAGCCAGTAACTCTTAACACACCACTGAGCATTTTTCAAAAGTTCTCCCAGAAAGTTTCTGTTAACCCCTCAACAGCCTCAAGTACTCATGGCCAAAAGGCAGGTAGCACCTTTCTACTATTAAATTATTATAACTTGTGGGTCTGTCCCCTGCCCAAAGTGCAGTAATGCAGGCATGACCTGGGCTATTTGAAATCAACTGTGACCATTAGGAAGAGTAATGGAAAACCCAGTCCATGACCAGTTACATGGGGGACCTTCACTTTTGATAAAAAAGAGAAACAGAAGTGGATTTGAAACATTCGTTTCCCTTTATTTGCTCAGTGAGGCTGATGTGTACTGCACATTAAAAAAAAAAATCACAGGAATTTTCATACAATGAATTAAACCACAAAATTACATGTAGAATTGGCAGGTGGAAAACAGCCCAGCGCGGGCTTAACTAATAGCTTGCTTTCCCTGTTCAGCATAGTCCAACCAATAGCTTTACATGTTCACCTACTGTACAAATTTTACAGTAGCTCCATCAGGTCAGTGGTTCACATTAAAAATGTCTGTCACATAGGTACAAATTTAGAATCACATCATATTACATGGCTATTCTAGGTCATTTATAGATCAGATCTTATACTACAGTGATTGAAGTTCTCATTACAGCCATCAAAAAGGACACATAATCATTACCTACTGTAAGCTTACATCTTAAGGGATCAGAAGAAGATGTGTGTTTTCTTTTTCTTTTCTTTTTTTTTTTTTTTTCAACTGACCCAAGTATTATACGCCAGAGGCACAAACGTTCTTCTTGATGCTGCTTTTGGTGATGGCAGCCCAACTGCTTTTCAGAGCAGTTCAGCACAGATATTTTTCCTCAATTTTAGGCTCCCTCTGTTTGGATTTAGATCATTTTACCTTATGTAGGAATTACTTTGTTATAGCTCCAGAAAAGACCATAGTTTCTAAGTACCAGTTCTGTTACCTGTATTGCAGATGTGGTACTTACCACAGCATGAAAGCAACAGTACAATCTTCATCTAAAAGACATACAGAGCTATGCTGCAATTTGCCTCCAGTGACAATGTGGCACATGTGCTAATTTGAAATGTTCTGGGGGGGAGAGAAAAGGAAACACTGAGTTTACATTTTGATGGGTTACCTACTACAGTGTCTACAAAGGATACAAATAGCTTTATTCAGCAATCCTAGCTCTACATTAATTTCATATGTAATCTGTAAATCCACAGAGGAAAGCCATCTTCAAGATAAGAATGCTTGCCAGGCCAGTGAAAAAAAAAATTGACTCATGACATGCCTGCTTGATGGAAAATAAACAGCCCACCCCCCCCCTCCCACCCCAAAAAATCCCCACCAATTTATTCAAGTCAGCAATGTAGGGCAAAAGAGAATGTATTTTAAATTTAATCACATAAATTTAAAGGCAAAATAGGTAATGCGTCTGGTCCTTGAACACATAATATGATATACTAAATATTGATTTCTTAAAAATAATTTATTGCTTTTAATATTTTTCTTTACAACAGAAGATACTCAAAATCCAGAAAGGAAAATTGTAAACTTTTAGTTTGGCATTCACACAAAGTTAAAATACCTGCATTTTTAACCTACAGAGCAACAACGAGAATTATGCAGATTAAAGAATGTTACAGTTGTAACACAGAACCTCTGAAAAAGTTCTTTTCTTTTTTTCTTTTTTCTTTTTTATTGCTATCTATCTACTGAGAAATAAGAAGCCAAAAAATCAAGCAAGCATCCGACAGGACAGACAGTGGAATCTCTCAGAACACAATATGCTGGTGATAAAATGAATGCAGCCATCAAAATCAACTGCACTGGCATGGGGGTGGAATCAGTTTTCTAAGATTGGGAGTGGGAAAGGAGATTAAATAGTTAGGTGTGCCATACCTTTAAGAGGAGTCATGAATGCCAAACAGTAATAGAATACCAAATCTATACATTCGCAAGCAAATTCCAAACTTTGCTGATTCAGTCTAGAGACTCCAAGTTCAGATGAAATTCTGATGCTCAGAATAGTAGTAGTTTACTGTTGTGTTTTCTTTCTTTTTTTTTCTTTCCTGAAGTTTATATTTAATTTAGCAGAAGCAATGTCATCAGCAACAATGTCATGGGCACATCTGAGGCCATGCTAGTGCATAGTAAAAAAGAAGAAGAAGAAGAAGAAGAAGAAGAAAAAAAACCACCAACAACAAAAAACCACTGCTTCTGCAAAAGCTGAATTTCCAGACAAAGCACTTACTCCAAACTGACAACCGTCATGCATCCTAAGTATAAAATTTCCACTGGCCTTTTTATTATTTTAGTCATCTCATAATTTATAATAAATAGGATAATCTTAACTGATAAATATGTCTCTTTAGTAAACAAAGGAATGAAGGATCAGTATTTATACAGGATGCATAACTGTAAAAAATATAGATAAATACCATCATTAAACTCTGCCAATGAAAAGATTACTGGCTTCAACAACAGTGTTTAGACACAGAATTACTGTAAAAATCATACTGTACTTAGTACCTCAGCATATTTTTATCAAATTAAAATCACAAAAATTAAAACAAAATAGCATTTTAAAAAGATTTTTGACCTCTAGTTCCAAAACTACTGTTGATACATAAAATAAAAACATTTCTTAATGATTACCCATTTGAGAGACTTTACATAAAATTATGGTATCTCCTAGAAAAATTTAGATGAGAAAATTTCATTTCCCTAACAAATTCAGTGTATAAAACTGCAAAAGAAAATCAAGCAATGAGAAAAATGTGGAAAAATATTGCAGAAGTGGTTAATACCTTTTGGGCTAGGATAAGTGTTGACAAAGTTCTTATATAAGCTCACCAAAGGAGGGATGAATGTGTGTAAAGCATTTTTGCACTCAGACACACGCACACACGCACACCCTCACCCACACGCTTTTCTTTTTTTTTTTTTACAATCAAATATATATAAGCGTTAAGTTCAGCTTTCTACATATGTTAGTGTACAATAATTGTTTCACCTCATATAATTACATTTGAGTATTCTTGATTAAGAAAAATTCAGCAGTTTTTGAAAAGAAGGCTGCATTTACAGTGCATAGCTGTAACAAAAAAAACCATTGTCATACAGTATGTACATAAATAAAAATACTCCATTTAACATCTGTAAATACTCAACTACTTTAGAGAATGTAGCAAATAAACTATCTGTGCACACACCCAGATAGTTATATCCAACTCTCATTAATAATGTAACACCACGTCCGCTCATTAGAATAAATCGCTGAACAAGCTGCACATTTGACCATTAACAAGGCTTTGAAAACTTTGCTGTGGAAGATCAACGTTGTAGACATTTACATGGGTGTCAGAATTAAAAGATGAAACTTCAAAATGTTAGGGAAGCTTTAGCCTTTCATTTTCTCTTCTGCAAGGAAAAAAATAGAAGAAAAAAAGAAAAGAGAAGAAAAGAAAAATCTTAAAACAAAACTAAAACACAATGCAGACTTCTGGGACCTGTGGTTTCTTCTGGATTGTCATATTATCACTGTGTTGTGAGAAGAAGCTTCATTAAAAAAAAATGCAGTGTCTGATTCTCAGACATCAGCAGCCATAGTTCTCAAATTTGTTTTCTTTTAATTTGTTTTTGTTTTGTTAAAATGCACTATGTACACATTTTGAAGTTCTATGTTGTAAGTGTATCTCTGTGGAACTGCTGCCATGACATGTGGTTTGCCCTCGACTGCACAAGGACCGCTGGGCTCCCCCACCACCGGTCACCCGCGAAAGCAAAGCTGACACCCATGGACACGCGTGTGCTTGCTGGATAGCCATTCCGCCTCCTCACTCCTCGAGCAGCTGTGTTCATGTAAACCATGGTTTTGAACAGAGAGTGTAAAGTAGGAGAAATTCCTAAGTATGACTTCTTAATTGTCCATTATTGAAGGACGTGATGTCCGTGAGGTATTCGCCATCCCTCCGTTTTCCTCTGGTGTGATGCATGTTACCTGCGCAGGCTCCGCTGTGCCTCTTTAAGTAAACTATCAAAATCCATGGAGTCATACTTGCTTTTAGTGGAAGCAGGATCAAAATCATCTGAGTTTGAATCTGAAACCCAAAGGGATGCAAGTTCAGTTAAGAGGCATGAAGCGCTGGCAAGCACTTACATTATTTTTTTGTATGGCAGCACAAACAAAGCACTACAGAAACCATCTAATTGCCATTATTAGACCTTTGTGGGAACAGTATGTTTACAGCCCAGAAATGGCCATCAGACAAGCTTTAGGTATGGACAGAGCTTTCTGATAAGTATCAAAACCTAAATAAGTAATACATCTCCTAAGTAGGGTGAGAGAACTACAAAGTAGTACGTCTCCAAGAACTGAACACTGCTACACCGCTACTTAGAGGTGTCTCGGTAGTATCAGAATGGTTGAGGTTGGAAGGAACCTCTGGAGATCATCAGTCCAAAACTAGTCCAGGTAATCTTGACAGGTGCTTTACCAAAAACTCCACCATGGTTTTGCAAGATGCAATACCCCTAACTTACTTCTCCCGAGAGAGGTGATGGCAGTGGCTGTGCAGAAAGCCAGCACAGGCTGCAGGGTGGCACGCAAGGGACACTGCTGCTCCTGGCTGACCTGCTGCAGGGCCCAATACATACACCTCCCTCAATCTCTCTTTTCGCTTCTGCTTTGATTGTTTTGGTCTGCTTGTTCAGCAAACCAAACAACTGAGGGCAAAGTCTCCACACTGCTGTACAAGCAATCTCAGGTGGCATCCTCAGATCTTTGTAACATAAGTGTAACAGCAAGAACAGTGGTTCAGACCCTGTGGAATGTGTGTTTTAGGTGGGATCTATAATACCTACTCCAGTGTTGATAGTTGTTTATACAGACATCAGTCTGTTCCTCAAGCAGAGGAGGGATGGTACCTTTGTGACCA
This sequence comes from Oxyura jamaicensis, assembly GCF_011077185.1. Lineage (NCBI taxonomy): Eukaryota > Metazoa > Chordata > Aves > Anseriformes > Anatidae > Oxyura > Oxyura jamaicensis. Next base: position 78,088,904 of record NC_048896.1, on the reverse strand, counting down.
TATAGTTCCACTACAGCAATTATTGATGTGACTGCAAGCACTCAATTTCCTTTTGGAGCCATTCCTGCTCAACACTGGCTCTCCCTGGTACCTATGTCACAGTTCCTTTATGAGAGTGCCCTTTTCTTGCCATTTCTTGTGTTGAATTAATCAGAACTCCCCATCTACCACTATACGACACACTGTGAATTAAATGTTCATTACAAGTTCTGTTAAGACAATATCTTCTCACAGAGGAGAGGTGTTAAACTTCTGACTACTATTTTCAAGTGTTTTCTTTCTTCTATACTCAACCCAAGGCTGATTAATTCTCTCCATCCTTGTACTAGCTCATGAATTTTAAAGTTCATCCTGCCTATGTAGCTCTATCTGATACTCTGTGAAATACAGAGAATGCAGTCTGAAGTAGAGAAGCTCAAGCTGTCAGCAGGACAAAGTGAAAATACTCTGCTCAGAGATTCTCTGGGAATCCCACTCACTCTGGAAAGATCTGCTAGTGAATGCTCCCAGTGATGAATAATGTTCCAAAAGGGTTCCCTTCAGACAACTTATTTTAAACCCCCGATTTTCTGAGATACGGAGACTACCTGGCTTCCACTACTGAAGATAAGTCAAATCAAGTCAAGACTTCAATCTGTTTTTACTGTTTTTATCAGCCTGCATTCGACAAATGCCTTGCTACCTTTTACATTTTCAGCATCAACCTTATATCTCGTCAGTAGTCAATTGCCTTTTCTTAGCTTTACATTATCTGTTTAGCCACTGAAGTGAATTATAGCATATTCATTGTGAACAATGTGTATCATCTTTATCATTTTTTCTGAAAAGACATCAATTGGTCTGAAAAAAATATATTTGTATTCACTTCCTGCACCGTACAAAGCCAAGGGCAGCAGATACAAGATTTCATTAGCACTGTGTTACAGGGTTATGCAGAGATTTTAATGACTGTGGTCATTTATTCATAAAAAACACAATATCTGATTAATATAGATTCAAAGGCAAATTGTCCCTTGCTATTTTATTCAGAAAAGAGCATCCCCCACACTTTTAGACTATTTATATAGGTATCAGGAAAGCTTTAACATTTAATGAACACTTTACAAGGTAATTAAATAAGAGGTAAGTTTACAATATAATTTCACAGACGATGTTTTAGAAATCTGCATGGTGTCTTTGTGCACATACATAACAACAGTTTTCCTCTAAGAACCTGAACACCTCCCAATATCCTTTCAAGGGGAAGTATCACACCCAGAGCATAGGGCAGAACCATACATTTATGCCCAAACAGAACTGGGGGATTTGCAGGTGAGTTATCACTGCTGGTGTGCACACTTGGGACTGGAGACTAGTGTGCACACTGTCCCCCACCAATGGGACACCAAACACCAAGGCTTGGCTTTTTGCCAAGCTCTCCACTGGCTGGACCCTCTCACATCATGACTGGAAGTCCCTGAAAGGAGACACATTCATAGATAGGTGCTTATGGACAACGTGGGAGCCACCATTGGAGATCTGTGGCCTTTGCTATACTACAGGTCAAATTTGGTCATGAACCCTTCTAGCTTTCAAACCTAAGAAATTATGAACCGCATTTAAGGAGTTTATCTGGCAAGTTCTACAGCACAACTCATAGCAAAGTTAAGAATCACAGTGATTTTTCTGGGAGATTGGACATCCATGTTATTTTCTGTTTAGGGTTCATGTAAATAAATCAAATATTAGACCCAAGAAGCTATTGTACAGCAAAGGATAAGAAAGCAACCAGCAAGTTTATGTGGTGCTATCATTTCAGTTTGGCAATGTACTATTGAATACTGGGCATTTGTTTTGATAATGATGGAAATGGGCTTTAAAAGAATTTTCACAGTCAGAAATATCTGGAAAAAGTCAACATAGAGTTCAGGTTAGTAGACTTTTAAACTTCTTGCAGCAAGCGAAAAACCACCTTCTTTAAACTCCTCACACCATTTCAATAGAAGCAGCAAACAAAAATCAAGCAGACCTTAATTTCTCCTGAATTACGAGGTACCAGTTATGTACTTTAATTCACTAGAACAAAATACCTACCTAGGTCTGCATAGTTAGACTTGCAAAATTGCTTGCGTCCACAAAAGTACAGCTCAAAGTCAGGTTCATTTGACCTGCGTAAAGTGTATCCATTCTCAAGAGCAGCAAAGGCATCACAAGTGTAGCGGTAGGTGATGAAACCATAGCTGTCTCTGTAATTGAAAAATACAGTTGTGAACGAAAGCTAAGAAAAGTTAACACACATTAGTGTAACCCCTTCCTGAAAGCAAGAACTTGCAGGAGATTCAGCAATGGAAATGCCAGAAGTACAACATCCATTTATCAGCATGATTGTCCTGTCAGGCAGCTAAATACTTATTTCTGGGACAGGAAATCTCAACTAGCAAGATTAATAAATAAGGATGAAAGAAAATAAATAAGGTTTTGAACTCAGCATGTCATCTGTCACAGTACTTACACTGGTAACTCCCATACCAGTAATCTTACTGCCATAATTTTTTACATATGGCAGCTCCCAAACAAGAAGTAATCTCAAAAGTTCTTACCCATCATCCTGCAAATTTACTGTGCACTCCTCGATTTCACCAAAAACTTCAAACCGGTCCCTCAGTTCTGTTCGGGTTGTGTCAGGTCTGATTTTACTCACATAGATCACACGGCGTTCTTCCTGTTGAGAAAGAGCAACAGGAAACACGTATTTTTACCAAATGCGTAATAAAGATGAACCTATACATATATGCATACGTATACACACACGGATGTGAAAAGGATGCATAATTATAGTAAAAGTCACTTGTGGAAGACCTACTGCATCCTGCTAGTGAGTGAAATAGTTCTCTCCTGGAAAGCATTTGAAGTATTTAAATGACGCCAGCTTTGCCAGGTGGCGTACTCCTGGAAGGTTTTGCTGTGTTCTGCTACAAACTGATAGACCACTCCCTTCTTACTGCATCTTCTTCCCTTCCAATCTTCTCACCACTTGCCCTTTAAGATTGCAAACTTCAGAACCAGGGACTCCCCTTCTCTTGCAATAAATATGTACAACACTGGGCAAAACCCATCTTAGTTGTGGAGTACTATGAAGTAACACAATAACTGCATAAATGTACCATGAACATTGACAACATGGGTTACAAACATAACATTGTAAGCTCATATGACTCATTAGCTGACTCATCCTGCAACTGGCAGTTCCATCACAATCCATACCTTAAATAGAGGGAAAACTGCTAGAGGAGTCCAGAAGACTACTTTTATTAAAATAAATATTGTGGAGGAGAAGCGAGAAAAATAAAATGTGTCCTGTGGCAACCATTACCTTTCTTAGGAAAAAGAACCTGACTGAATTCCCTGGTTTTATGGGTTTTCCCGTTCCTTTGCATATTCTTTTGACACTGGGAGAAAACAACAAAGACACTTTCAAAACAATCAAGTCGTAGTCATATCATTCCTTCCCGAGTGAAAATGCTCAGCAGAATGACAGAGAGACTACGAAACCCTGCAAGAGTCACTTTGTGAATATTTGTATAAGCACTTTACCAAGGACAAAGCCATTCAGGGAGTTGCAAGAAAAAAAAAAAAAAGTCAGAAAAAAAAAAAAAAGGCAAAAGGAGATCTTCAAACCACTGACCTTAAGGTAATCAGGGCAAAGAAGAATTGGCTACAGATGGGCTGGGTGCTCAGCCCTCCTGTCTCTGATTGCCTCTGGCATGAAGAACCCTGTCACTGTTGGCCTCCTCCTTGTTCCCTTCACTCACCGACACATGTGTCCCATAAGTTGTTCCACCACCAAATTCTCAGCTGGTGTAAAGCTGTCAGTTAGTGGAGCAATGTCAGTTTAAACCATCAACTTGTCCACCTGAGACTTGCATAGAATTTAGGTCCCGAATTCCAAAGGAGCTATACTGACTGCTGAGAATTCAGGACTGTCTTAACCTGGAGGTGCCTAAAGGCTAATGGCACCTCAACTGCAATGCTAAAGGCTCTGGGGACCTAAATATAGACTTGCATTCCTGCTCAGAAACATCCTAGCCTGAAGAGTAAGGTAGCTTACAGTGTTACAGTTCAGATATAGCACAAAATGTATGTTTTCCAAGAGTCCCCACAGAGGCATAAGGTACCAGTCATTCTTGGGAGACAGTCAATAGTCACACCTAAGACAGCAAGACAGGTCAGACCAAAATACATGTGGAAACACATATGGTCCTGATGCCTCTTCTTTACTCGCTCGAACACACATTTGAGATAAAGGGTCCAGAACTGTTCTTAGTTATGGGCATATGAAACCTTGTCTCCCTGTTCCCAGGACAGCACTCTGTTCCCAGAACCTGTTTAATGCAAAATAAATAAATTTCTGCAGCTGGAAGATGAAACTAATATACTTTCCTCTCAAGAGAAACTCCTCCCTAGCATACCAAGTCAGCTATTTTTGCTTACTCTTTTCCCGGCCCTACAAATCTTAGGGGCCTGAATCTAGTCCATCTAAGCTCCTGCGAAAAGAAAGGTAGGAGATCAAAGCCCTAGCAAACAGATCCAAGAATCAAATGCATTCACTTTTTGGACAGAAGCCCTACCCACTAAGGTATGGCACAAACAGTGACCACTGCAACCACCTAGGTTCATTATAGCTCCCTGGTCAGCCCAGTGGAGACCCTGACTGCTCTACCAAAGTATGTATATGCTCTTCTTAACCAATGTGATCAGGGACATATCTGATTTAGGTGCTTGAAACTCCAGCTTTTATTGAATATACAAGGAACCAAGGTGACAGGCTTAATAGTCCTCAGTCGCCCTGCTGGGACAGACACTTCCATTTTGAAATGTTATGCCCTCTAAAGTTCATCGTCTAAAAGCTGCTCTTGCTCTTTGCCATAGCACTACAGCCTGGAAAAGCTATCACAGCTAAAAGAAGGGCAAGTGTGCTCACAGGTGGCCGTAAATTTATGAAGGAGGCGTATTTTACAGACAGCTGCTGCTTTTTAGCTCTGTCTGTACCCTGTCCCAGTCCAGAGCCCTGACTCTCCTGACAGGAGAATGAACAAGGGAATGCAGACAGCAAGCAACAGAAATCTGCATTTCTTCCATTTTCCCCATTCTAATTGTGCTTAGTTTCAGTATGGTTGGGCGCCATAAACTTCAAAACCAGGAAAATCTGCATATGCACAGTAATTACTTTTTCAGACTGTTTTACCAAATCAAGGATTTAACCGCATTGAAACACTTGATAAGAAACAATTCCATTGATACTTGCTATTGAACCTAAATGACTGACCAGATGGAGCAGAACATAACATAGCAGACTGTCTAATATACTTTAGCTGAGATAATACATCTCGACTGAAAAAACATAATGTTTCACTCACTGACATGGAAATTGTTATATTACAGTGTGATGGAAATAACTATTGCACGCTCTTCCATAAGACTGTGCATGCCTGTGCAATTTTTCCTTCTTTTATCCCTCTAATAACTTTTATATATCTAATATCCCTTTAAGACAACTGTAATAAAACAAAAGTGAACAATTAAAAAAAAAGCCTGTTAAACTATCATTAAGGGAATAAGTTAAACCTGCAAAATTAAGGAAATTCAAATTTAAAGCTGAAATGCACCATATGTCCTCCAGTGTGCACACATGAGGAGATGTTCGTTCAAGTATTTTTTTAAGCAGAGAGCCATTATGGTATAAGATATTGGAGAACACAGGCTCTGTACAGCACTGTCTTTGTCTTGGTTAATTTCAGTTTATTTAAAGCAATTATGAAAAAAATGTATTTGTATTCACAGAGACACCTGACTTTTATTCTCATTAATAATAAGAGCTATAGAAGCCTAAAAGATTACAACATACCTCTAAATGTTAAAGACCTTTATTTTATCATAAGTTACGTGTATACGTCTGTATGTGCATATTAAGTATGCTTTTTACTGCACTTGTTAGAGGAGATGATATATGACTTGGGAACCTAGAGAACTGCAGAGAAAAGCTTTTGTTTTCAATTTAATGTGGGCAGAGGGAACCCCCAGGAAACTCCACATCATAGCATTCGTATTTCCCTCCCAAAAGTGCCGATGATTTATTTTGCGACATAAGCTTTAAGCGTATGTAGTTCCTTAGTACCTGCTTTGTCAGGTAAATAAAGTAAGAAAGAAGAGCCTGGCCAGCTCCCCCAAGCCCAATATGTCTGTCTTCTTCTGCTCTATCTAAAGCGCCTTCTTAATTTTGCTCTTTCTTCCTGGCAGTAAGAACACTTGAATAGGCAGATGTGACAGAGAGTCTCAGACTGAAAAGTAGTGTCTCAAGTCTCAAATGAAAATACTAAAGCATTAGCATGCCTAAACTGGAGAAAACTACCAGGATATAGTAGCTTTAAGGATACAAATTCCCCACAACATTCTCTGATGCTAAGGATCTTTTTGTCTTGCAAAGGCTTCCTCCAAAACTTTATTTTGTTTTCCCTTCCTCATTCTTAATCTTTTATTTCACAAAAGCCCAGACCAATAGACATATTAGTATTCACGTTTTCTTATACCAGGCTTCTTCACCCAACATTTGTTTCCTTTGCATGCCTCTCCTTGCCGCACCCTGTGGTGCTGCTAAGCAGGCTCTGTGGGAAGTGCAGGCAACCACTCCAGAGGTGACACCACACTGTGCTGCTGTCCTCATTCTCCCTGCCACCTTTTGTCTGCACATTTCTGGTGCATAGGTAGTTTCCCAAGAGCCAGATAATGCTCTGCGTGAAGCTGAGAGAAAAAAATCCGGGGTTATTTTGAAGCTGAGGTCTGCCACAGGCTCTGCTGCTTCCTCCAGTATGGGTGCCTGGCTGGGTGCACGGCCCCTGCCCGTGTTGCCTTCCACAGCCAGTGCCTTGTCTCCTCTTTCAGTACAAAGCAATGAAGACATTCATCCTTAGAGCTGGAGGCCAAAAACCATTTTGAAAGTGCAATGGGATTGGCAGGGCAGAGTTTAAAAAAGAAATGCTATGAATGGAAGAGCTAGTAAAACTTAAGATTCTGACATACTAAGAAGAAAAAATTGCTTTAGATTCTGTATTAAAGAAGAATTGAGGACTACGTATGACCTGTGTACAAGTACGAATGGCAAAAGGAAGACTCACAAAAACTGGAAAAGAAAGAAAGAACAATATAGGATATTCTCAAATGCAGCTGCGTGGCTGAGGACTGAAAAAGTTTACCCACTCTCCACGGTGACTGCTCAAAAAATAGTGATAAATCAGTAAAACTCAAGACTTAGATAATCCATTTGATACATTTACAGCAACTCAGACAGCAAAGGTAGAATGCCTGTGATCAGGGCCATCAAGATGAGTAACAACAAAAAGATCCAAACTACATTACCAATGTGCATTGGCTCCTTCATTAGTGGGAACTGACTCCATTAGAGGCTGAGTCTGGTTTTAGACTTCAGAGAACCCAAGCACTCATTTAGGAAACCACCTTTCTCCTGCTTTCCTGTTGTAGAGCAATTTATTTTCTTTGAAACCATGTGTTTCTTTCCACTGCAGTGGCCTCACAGAGCATTTATCTTCTTGCATCTGCAAGCTCTCTGGGACAGGGACTCTTGATACTTGCCTCATGTAGGCTGTCAGCACTTATAAATGAAAAACAGTAATGTTAATAGTAATTTCCTACACAGGTATAAAAGCGGATTTTGTTATACCTCCTGGCAGCAGCCAGTCCCCGCAGTAAATGAAGCTATCGGGAGGATGGGACAGTAAGTCAGTAGCATGGCCATAGTGGCAGAGCAGCACAGGTTCAATACCTCAGGCTGTGGGTCAGAGCCTAACCTTCCAGCCCTGATGCACCACTTCAATGGGGAACCCAAAACTCCTTTAACCAAAGGGCTTCAGTGCCCCAGGAGCGCTCTGGGTGTGCTCCACCAGCCTTGCAGTTCTGCTGTGCTTTCAGGCTTGCTGAGCTCTGCTCCCAGTGCTCACAGACCCTACACCACTGAGCTGTTGCAGTCCTTTGGTGAGTTACAGCACTCACTGTAACCTCTCCTGAAATTGCTACTAACCCACTAACTTCACTCAAGCATTGTTGCCTGCTTGTCAGACTCCAGAATTGAAATGTGTTAACTGTATTTCTGAAGCCATGCCTTGGAAAATATTTGCTGCATGGTCTAATGAGCTGCTGCAGCAAAAGCCTGCATACCTCAGAAATTTCCTGGGGTGTATAGGAAGAAAAAAACAGTTCTCAGTCTTCTTGGCAAATCACTGTGATCTGCCTTGGCTACAGGTTGGATCCCAATTTCTACAAAGCCCAGAGTCCTGTCCTGCAGTTGTTTCTGGAGTTTTGTGATGAATGAGTGTGTCTCTGCTATGACCTGGTTAGCACTATTAAGTGAGTCTTGGTGGCAGACCGGCCTTCTCTCCGATGAGCACCCATTCTAAAATGAAATGGGGACCCAGTGAAACAAGTGACATCAACAAACTTAATTATGCGAAAATCTGTTCCATTAGCATCACGACCAAAAATATAAATAAATGAATGGTAAAAGTATTCTGACTTTCTAACTCAGAAATGACTTGTGACATATTGAAGTAATGACATATTTTTCAGGTGACTGTTAAAAATTAAGACCCTAGTCCACAGAAAAGACACTGAATTTCCAATCACTGGGAAAGGGAGGACAGAGAAGAAAAGAAAGAAGAGAAAAATGTCACAGAACCCCTTGAAGTCATATAGCTGCAAGTCTAGATATTACTTCAGGAATCCATTCAGGGAAATGCTAGCCCAGGCTTTCAGCTGATCTGAAGCGACTGCAGCAAATGTGTTGTGTGCACGACTGAACGGGCAGCCATTTAAACACGCCTTTGCCTGGTAGCATGAACACAGGCTTCTAAAACAAGCCTCTCCAGCAGTCTGCCAACATGCCTTCGCATCTGCCAAAATACAAGCTGCTTGCACAATCAGAGGGCACTGCTACACATATGGTTTTGACAGATTAAAATATGTGAATTTTTTTCTCATTTCTTTTTTCTCGGTTTCACACTCTTGTTGTCACATTGAGACTAATTCTAGATATTGAACCAATAAGACCTGCCTGACGGCTTTTAGTTCAGTCATGATTTCTGTTCCCTTCGCTTTGTGCATCTTTTCTAAAACTAACTCCTGAGATCTTAGCATGGTGCTTCTCAAGATGAAAAGCCACCTGCCCTGTGTAACTACACCTGGGGCATTAGTACTGACCAAACCCTGGGGTGATCTGTTAACAGTATTCGGAGGTATGTGGTCTTGAATCAGTTCTTGCAGCATGAGGATGAGCTAGAAAGAAAGGAAAAATATCTCCAATGCAGAATTTATGGAAATCTGAACTTATTGAACTGTAGAAAGAATTCAAGGAAAGAGAGAAGGGATTCTTGCGGCTGAACAGTAAATGAGATGAACACCTCAAGAAAGAAAAGAGAGGCACAGAAGAGGTCCATAACTAAAAGGAGTAAGAAAGGGGACAGAGAATGCTAGACACAAATTGCACCTTTGTTAAATTAGTACACATTTCATCACTGATTTCATGGGATCAAGTCTTCCCTTTCTCTGATGTCTCCTAACCCACATTTATTTGCACAGGGAATAAACTGGCATGATTCAATACAGATTTTTAAAGTAAAAGTGCTGATAGACTTTGGAGAAAGGAGTCAGTACAACTTCATCTACATCTCATGCAGCTCTTACACAGGTGATTGGATTTCAAGTTTTTTCTGAGTTCTATTTATTGATATTTTATAAATATATGATTTGCCACCCCACTAGACCATTTCAGTTCTAATTTATTTATGTTTATTAATACACAATTTCATTAATGAAGTTAATTAACATGACAATGCTCACTTTAGAAGAGAAAATAAATTCATCCTTGGTTTAGAGGAGCCTAAAATTCTTAACATAGAGGAAGTTATGGTGCAGCATATCTATAGCTTTAAATGTTTCTTTTCTTTCCTACCTTTTTCTTGATCAGCTAATAGCCAAACATTTGCTGTTTTAAAGTAAATCAAATTTTCTACTTTTCAGCATGATTCAGATTTATTTATACCAGTAATGTACAGTAATTGAAACGTAGTGAGATACATCCAAGACAGAGGTCTACTTGAATATCTAATTTGTCTTAGATCTAAGAGAGAACAGCCAGTGAAAGTTACTATTGCTAGGAGTTCATCTCTAAGCAGATGGAAGCTAGATATTTTAAAACTAACAGCAACAATTGACTTAAATATAGCCCTTTCTGAAGCCATGCAAAATCCTTCCATTGCCTTTCCTGAGTTTTAGATCAGAACATGTTATGACACTATATTTTATGCTTTACAAAATATAGGTATCACACACATTTTGTAGACAGGACACCTGATGCAGAGAAAAGAGAAATCGTTTGATCAAGCGCACTAAGAACGACAGTAGCAGAGACAAACTTACAAACTAAAGGTGCCTATTCCCTTGCTGAACTTCTTGTTGCCATAGACTACACAAGTCTCTGTCAACCTCTGTGCACTTCCATCTCTGTTGGTGTATTTGTAGAAATGCTGCAGAGTGTGTGGCATATCACCTTTTTACTACGAAGTCCACTAAAGGCATTGGGAAGAGACTATTCATTTTGTCAGCTTTGGATAGAATACTAAGAGGAAATGTGGAAACAAAGATGAAGTATCCCAGTCTGCACCAGTTCATGCAGGAGTAAGAGGATGGCCAGAGCAGCAGTAAAGGGAGCCCACCAAAAGGTCTTAACAAGGGGAATTCAGACTTACAGCAGCTCCCAATTTATCAAAACCATTGTGCAGTTGCCAATAGGGAACTAAAACGGGGCAAAAGCCACCTGTACATTTAGTAGCCATTCTTCTGTGATACTGCTACAACAGCCATGGGAGTTGCTGATGCTCCCATGGGCCTCAGGTATTTTCAGTCATTTCATATAGAACATTGATGAACAAAATAATTAAATAACATATATTCATTATGAAAGGGCCAGTATTAAGTGACATTTTAAAACTGTGTCACTTATTCTGACTATTTATTTTGGTAAAAATAATTTAGAAATAACTGTGTCATAGACAGAAAAGAAAAAATAAATCATGCCTTTGGACCTCAGTTTCAAATTCTGTTATTTATACCCTCTGTATAGACAATTACAGCAACTACAAATGTTGAGCGATCAGTATGTAAGCTGGCTGACTCTTTATATTGCTTCCATAAAGAACACACAAAAAAAAAACAGAAATATAGAAACTAGACATTGACTACTGGCACTCTGGTAAGTGACGTATATAGTATAAGCTGTAGGTTCACTGATAGATCTGTATAAGGAATAGGCTGGGTCACATTTAATTCTTTTTTGTCTGGGATGAAACCTTTTTCTAGAAAATCCTTTTTTTTTCCTGATGAGTAACTTGGAGAGTTGCAATTTACAGAACCTGAAAAAATTAGTAGTGTACAAGCAAACAAAAACTTATGAAAACACATATTTGCCTAAAGTTCAAAATGCTAAGAAATACACATATGCATATTTTTGTATTTTGTTTCATTATAAAGAAGAATGAAAATAAAGTCTCAGTTCTAGCTTTAGAAATCTACAAAAAGAAACAGAAACCTATTTCAAAATGAAAGTTATCTTCACAGTGCTTACAATTGCTTTCTGCCTCTGTCTCTCTCTTTGTTTGGCCCTTTCAGATTCCCGTTTTTCATACTCTTTGCGGTATTCTTCCCTCTTCAGCCTTTCATGCTGATATTCCTCATAGCTGTCATATCTAGGAAACATAACTTAGTCATTAAATCAAGTACCTGCATTTGTTAATGTAAATTTAGTAACATAATTTCTGGAATGCTTCATTATCTCTTGACAACACTGAAAAGCAAATGAAATGTGCACAAAATGCACTACCTGGGTCTGCGACTGTACGGTGATCTGGATCGCGATCTTGCACGTAAGGGAGAACTTCTGTATGCTCGGTGTCTGCAGTGGCTGGACTCATAACAGTGACAAGATCTGCAGGAAGAAAAACATTTACCTCTGTCATTCACTTTGAATCTATTTACACCATCTTCTCCTCAGCTACCTCTTACCTGAACTTAGAATTTCTTCTACTCTACCAGTGAAAATTTCCAGTGACAGTTTGTGATCTCCTAGTCAACTAAGGGGCCTGAAGTGATTTTGCCCCCTTCTGTAATGTTCCTTATTGAGGCTAACACAGAGCAGAATCAGCCACTGTCAACTTCATCTGATAGGGACTGCAGCTAGATTGCCACCGGGCAGCTTGCAGATAATGGGAAAGGTTAGTTGTGTACATCTCTCACCAATTGCTCTGCCTCTGACCTGACTGGCTCCACTCAGAAAGGGTAAATTTGGCAAATTCAAAGGATAATGGTAACAAGTGTTTCTGTAGCAATCCTGTAACCTTCAGAGCTATTCAGCTCAGGGGCAATAAAAAGAGTTGCACTGGATTAAGTTATTTCTTTTTCTAAATTTCTTTCCTTCACGTCACTCTGTTTTTTCTGTTTTCCTTCTTACTACATACAATGATGATATATGAATTTGTTGCACCATACCTTGAAGAGGATCTACTACAGGGCGACCTTGATCTCGATCGGGAATATGGAGAACGGGAACAAGACCTGCGTTGAGGAAAGGACCTTGATCTAGAGCGTGTCCTTTGGGATCTTTGAGAAAATAAGGATTTGGGTGGAGACACTGAATCTCTGCATGGAGAGTTAAAAGAAGAGCAAGAAGGCGATATATCAAATAATGAATAGGCTTGTGTCCCATCCCAAGGGTAGCATAGTTTATCACTTTCATCTTCACTGTCATCAAAGAGACCATCCATTGCTAGTCCTGAATTTATAAACATAGGTAGTTTGGAAAATTGTTCATTACTGTAATCACTGTCCCTTAGTTCACTGGTCTTATCTGCTTCTTCATCAAAAACAGCTTGGCTGGGGTGACCAAAATGCTTATTCAGTTCAGCCCGAATTTCCTGGTCTTGGAGCTGTTTTCTGTTATTACCGAGGGATCCCTGCTTACTTGTCTGTAAAGTCTCTTTCTTGAAATACTGGTCTTGTTCTAAAGAAGAACAAATCTGACACTGCCACCCAGGTGAAGAATCCTTAAATTCTAGTTGTCTGGAGTCCTGAAGTTCCTGGGATATTTTAATGTGTATTTCTGATTTTGAATTCACAGATTGACAGTAGTCATGGTCACCAAACAGCCGCAAACTGGGCCGTTTTGTCTTTCTCTCCTCATGTCCACTGGACAGTACTGTAGTCTTGCTAAGCTGTGCATACAGCTCAGACTGTTCTGGACCCTTCTTGATCGGGTTGTTTCCTTGAGAACTGGAAGACTCACTATAGCGGGGCTTTTTTGAAGGTGGTACAACAGTCTTGCATGATGACTTCGGCTTAGGTGAAGTCCTAAAAGGATTATCCTGGTTGGCTTTATGAGGAGGGGTTGTAGGTGGAGTTAGGCCTAAGGGAAAAAAGAAGAAGGAGGAATAGAATATTTCAAAGCACACAAAGTTCATTAACAAGGCATACACATTACAATAGGTTAAAAAGCAAGACCCATTCTTTGTCAACTTAATATAATACAACTGTTACTGGGAGCAAGGGCATATAGGTTTTGAGACACCAAAGTTCTCTGACAACAATAGCAACAATACTAATACATTGCCATTAATCTTCAACATTATTTCTGCCCCTCCTCTTCCTCCATGACATCCGCCTCTTTCTCTGTAGATTCTGACAGAAAAGATCAAGAGATAAGTATCAAAAGACTTTTTTTTTGATAAAAATCAAAAAGATTTTGATATAAAAATGAGAAGTCAAAAGACTGGCACTATCAAAAACCTACAGAAATTAGCAGACAAAAACCCGAATAAAATGAAGTCCAAGAAAAATAAATGTGTGCTACCAAAGCAACCTGTGGTACACAGAACTCGAATGCAAGGAAGTACAGCAACTCTACCACTTGACTGCAATGACTCTTTGTCTCCACAGTTCATTAACTTAGTAAACCATTGCTAATGTATGTATAATACATTCTTGTAAGCATAACTAATACATTTTGCATGAAATGTGGTTCTGCAACTGAAACCAAAGTGAACAATAGGGCTACTACAACTGTAATGAACCACTGCACTTACAACTAAATATTAGTGGAAGTCACGAAGTAGAGAGAAGAAGTGAAACAGATAAGTATTTCAAGACTAACAACATCGCTAACTACCATGATTTTTCACATAACTACAGTACATTACTTCACTATGGTGAAATGAAATTGCAGGAAGGTCAACAGCCCACTCTAGTAAAACCTGGGAACCAAAGTGACATTTTCCAATTGTTTTTCTAAGGGTAGAATATGTCTCAACAATTCCTGTAAAAATCATAAAAATTCTTTAGACTTTTTAAAGGATAACCCAGGACACCTGTGCAAAGTAACTCCAGCCACTGTTCAGGAAATTGTTATTACTCTTCAGAAAGGTACCTTTTGTGCTGCATTTTAAAAACTTGCTTCTGTCTGATTGAAAGAATTGCAATTCTGACATTATATCTGTCCTAATGTAATTTAGAATTATATATGCTTAAAATTAAATGAATACATATGTATTTTCCTAAGTTAGGAACTGAGATTAGGGAGTTGTCCTAGATTATCCAGTTCATCCTTAAACACTCTGGGGGACAGTGCTGTCCAAGATTTCTTTTTCTAAGACAGGCAATGATCTTTCCATTATTTCCTTAGCAAGAATGAAAAGAGAGTGCAGACACTTCCAGGAAATGTGTATTTCAAACATGGCTACAGAGTTTTGTTTTGTATTTTTATCCATAGAATGGAGCTCAGCAGATCAATGCATATGGAACATGTTTTATAGTGTTTTGTTGTAAAGAAGAAAAGTGTCTATTAATGCATAGTGCTCCCTACGGATCATAAATGGAGACTGGGAGTCCCATTGCATTAGCTGCAATGAATTTGTTCTAGAAAAAAGAAGATAGTAGTACTAAGACATGAATACTTGATGTGAGAAAGAAGACTGATTTTGTCTGAACACTTGGAAAAAATGGTTATGAGCCACCCATGGCTATGTGAAGACCAATGCCACCAAAGTCAGAGACACTGAAACAAAGATGCTGTAACTCTAGTTACTTCAAATGCAAGTTTGAAACTGAAACAGTTTTATGCAAAGTCACCAAATATTTCCTTTAATTTGATTCCTCAGTTTTCATTTCCTTCCCAAAAATTCACTTGAGTAAGCAGTATAGATTTCACACCTTATCGACCTTATCAATAAATATTTTTTACTACCAAATTAATTTTTGGCAAAATGTGAGCAGTCCTCTTCAAAATTCTTCAAAAATCATTCCTGGATTAAAAATTCATGGTCATATTCAACAAAGATTTGAGTAAGCAGGGATTGTTTTCTAAATAAAAACCTAGAACTGGCACTTTCAATTATGCAATTATACAACCTATGAGAAGTCCTGGGGTTACTGACTGAATTTTCAGATGCAGTTTTAAAGAAAGAATGAAATAAGAGAATATTAATTCCAGCCCCTCTTTGTTGCTTTCTTATAAAATTCAACCACTCCACAGTGAACATCTGCACACTTGTAAATTTCAGGACAAGAAACCCCAGAGATAATCCAATATCCAAAATAAAATATTGTTTCCATTCCCACTTCTTTAAAGCTAGCCCTGGCAGCAAGCAAGCTATACACAGAGCACAATGATCTCCAGAAGCCCAATGAGAGTCCAACAGTCTTTAGAGGGGGAAAAACAACAACAAGACCTTCCAAAAGTACAGAGTGAGCCAAATTTACTGGCACTTCTTTTGCTGGCAAAACTGTGCTGGGGACATCCTAAGAAAGGACTTCCTCATGGCATTTTGGCTCTTTTCCTGGTTTTCATCAGAAGCAGGAAGTGCCCGAGCAAGTATGAACAGCTAGAAGCTAGAAAATGTTCATTTAACTTGTGAACAAACTTCCACAGGGGGATGGAGGGGGAAGTGAAGTTTTGAATTAGCCCTTGTTTAAGTCAGTGCTACAGAGCCTACCTTCAGCATGTCCCGTGATCAGTGTCCAAAATGTGAACTTTGAGCAAATGACGTGGCGGCACAACTTGCTCATCAGTGTCACTTTTGCTCATCTGTACACTAATCACTGGTAATCTTCACTTCAGGCCGTGATCCTAAATCAAGTGCTACAATATTCTATAACCTTTGGGTTATTTCATACAAGATGATTTTTCCATGAAAGTGTGCATTTTAGTATTGACAGTACAAGGTATATTCTGTGCTCTCTCTTGAACTTAGCAGGTTTTGACAGATTTATGGAAGGACAGATGGCCATTACAGGCTGAAGGCTGACAAGAGGCAGTTCAGAGCATTGTTAACACACTTGCACAAACTCTCAGCAGTGCAGCACTGTGCAGAATGTAATTCAGACTATAGCTTTTTTATTGCTGCCTATTTTCTTTTGTCAAAAGAGCCTGCTGTGCACAGCAACAAATGGCTGCCATTACCCAGAATGTAATGGGTGTCAGACAAATCACGTAACACAAACAATCAAGAGTATGTAGGTCATATTTCAACAGAGCACAACCTTAGCAATATTTATGATTACTGCATTGAAATGTGCTCTATAATAAACAAGTACCTCTACATCACTCACACTTATGTACTTCTGCACAGCAAATCTGTTAGAAGTGGTACATACTCTACAATCATCCCCCTTAAACAGTCTTTTTTCTTTTTAAAGTAAAAGGCAAGTATTTTTTCATGACATGCTATAAAACCATTTTCTTTGTAGGGACTTTTCTTTAATTGAATGGCTTCTGTAAATGGTACGTTTGCACTTTGCCTTGCTCTGTCTATATACCATGAACCCGCTCAGTGATTTTGTGCTTGAAAATAGCGTCTATCAATTTGTGAACACTGCTGCCAACCAGCACCGTCCTCCCCGTGCCTGTGCAACAAAAGGTGTTTGCACGTATGCCAACTCCACTACCTTGGCCGAGCGACTTCTTTCAATAAAGTCTCAGGGGGAGTGCAAATACTTGTGATGCATACCAAAACTGTGCTGAAAAAAAACACACCTTACTAACTCATTTAGTTCAGCTAGGTCGATAATCAGAAATTAGGGGAGTGCATTTGCATAAAATGTGACATCTTGACTTTTTAGGACTCATTTGCAATGCTGTTTTAGAAAGACACCAATCTTTCTACAACTCTACTGTAACTGTTAGCATTTAAACATTTGATGATGCTTGTTGTGCTTTGGTGGGGGGGATGAGAATTAGTGTCTTCTGGGGAACGCAGCCAGCCGTTCAACCTTTATACACTTGCACTGGGCTTTTGAGAGGTGTTGAAAATAAATTCTTTTATACCTTTAAAGTTTGAAAATGGATTGTCAAGGGAAACACTGTTTAAGGCCACTTAAAACACAGAACACAAGGTAACAGCTCAATAGAGTAAAAAAAAATCAGAGGAGCGTTTGTGTGGCACAAGATTGCACAAGCTAGGAAAATATAATAAAATTAAATAGCCATCATATAATAAAAAACTACATGCTTGTTGAGTATTCAGTTTAATCTTGTTGTCAGTGCTGCAAAGGATTAATACAGACCCTTGAAAATATCTAATAATTTACTAGATTTTATTTCCCCACACAACTCTCTGCATCTCTCATTTCATCAGAAATCATTCTGAGGTCAAACAAGTTCTTATATGATAGATCTTAAGTATTTGTTCTGACAACTAAGAGGTAGCAGATCTAGAGGTGGGCAAATAACAGGGTTTAAGTATCCACAAGGATGCTCATGAATTCCAAATCACTATTCAAGCTGATTGTGTTCATATAGCCTTTTCCACCATATTTTTGGAGAAAAAAAAAATTAGCACCCAAGAAAGACCAGAGTTTTATGTTCAGGTAAATTACAAGGATCTGTGTGCAAATGAGAGACTTCTCACTAAATCACCTGTTTCTTAGTGGGAGGGTGGAAATAGCCTTCCAGTTATCGATTGCTGCTTGTATGGCATTAAAGCCTTAAGCATGTCAACTCACCTCATGCATTTATATGATGGCTTTGAGTATTTAGGAGTGAAAGTTTAAAAAGGCATTGAAAGAACTGAGAGGGGTGAACTTCAAACTCTTAGAAGGCACGCCATCTAACTTCTGGCATTTAGAAGTTCAGTGGGCAGCCCCCATTTCTCAGGGGAAACACAGTCACCTCCAGAGGGTGAATCATCCTCCTAGTGCCTGTGTCTGCAGGTGCCCCCTCAACTTGACTGGTACCAAAGAGAAAAGAGGTCCTACAGTAACACAAAAATGTCCCATGTTCTGGGAAGACATCACAGAGGTTCCAGTCTCTTAGCAGAGTGTTTGAAATGCAGCTAGCTATGGAAAAAAAAGGTAGAAGAACCTCTCCTGAGCCTCTGATTCATAGTAAGGCTCACCATACGCTGAAATTTTACCCACTACATTATCATAATCTCCATGTCATGATGTTCTGATCCATTTTCCACAGAATAACACTAGAAACCAGCTGCAGGGGTTGTGATTTTAGATAGCAATGGACTTATTCCTCTATCATAGGCCACTTAAAGTGCATTCAAAGAATTCTTACATTCTTACACATGGTTTCCTTTGAAAGCACTAGGAAATATTTGTTCCCTGTAATTTGACAAATACATGTTTTGACAGTTTTAGGGAGGACAAAGTTACATTCACGAGTACTAACAAATCCATTCTAAAACAAAATATAGCTCTGGCAAGAGAACAACTTCAGTTTGACTTTAGATATGTGAATCCAAAATGTATGTGTGACGAAGATTGATGCCTTGTGCAGGAAATGTTTTTATTTATTTATTTTTCTACTCTATAGTTAATTCATCAGTGAAGGAACCAATGTTGTTTTCAGCAGAGAGATCAAGGGAGCTGCTATTTATATTAAAATACTTCGTGCTTCGATAGTGCGAGCAGCACTACTAATGGTCTTTTCAATTCGGCAGTGAGATCAAGGCAACTCCTATTTAAATTATAATAAATAGTGCTTGTACAGTGCGAGCTGCCCTGTATAAGGACAATGAGCAATGTGGTTATCTGGATATAATTTGGAGTTGCCAGGGTCTCACTAAAGAACTCCAAGGTATTATTAATCACTACTGCCACTGTTTTTTTTTTGGTGTTTTTTTTTTTTTTTTTTTTTTTTTACTGAAGTGGGTCCCAACTGTGCCGTGATTTACTCGCATATACTGTAAGCTCTTCAGTACTAGAGCTTGTTTCTGTTATGTACTTGTCTGCTTCCAGCACAAGTAGACTCATGACACAAGACACCGCTGCAATACAAATAAATGGCTTAGAGTAAGACATGCACAACCACTCATCTTTTTACAGATTTATATACTTATATGAATATAAAAATAAAATCTATGTATACGAGAAGGCAGACATTAATACAGCTGTCAAGTGATGAAATGCAATCTCCTGAAACCTCCTCACCAGGTATTGTGAAGAACAGAGGCAGTGCAACATGAAGCCCAACAGCCACTGTGCTCTGCACTGCTTGTGAACACTGCCCAAGTTCCCTGCCCACATGTGCTCCACCAGCTCTTTCTTGTTCTCCTTGACTATCATCAGTTAATTTTCTAGCTAGATTGTGTATATTTCCAGAAGGAATAATTTCATATTTTCATATTACAATGTTCCTGTTCACATACTCATCCACTTGTGCTATTTCACAGCTTCTGATGCATTTTTTAATGTGTAAGTTCTCCTGGTTATATTAACTAAAACAGCCACAAAGTTGTTTCATTGCCCCCTCTGTGTGCAGCAGACAGAGTGGAATGAATTCACTAACACCGGGACCGTTTCTGTTGCTGTTATTAAGCCAGTACTAGAGGAGTGTCAAGGGGTCAGATTGGCTCTCAATTTCTGTCCAGTCAGGTGTGCAGGCTGCTGCCTTTCTGGCTGGAAGAAAGCACTGCTCTCTTCAGTGACTTGTGCTGCTGCACGAACTCTCTGCTGTTGTTACCTCATCTGCCCCTTCCACTTGGTAGCACTAAGCACTGACTCACCACCGTGCTTAGAAACAGGCATCCTCATGCAGATTTGCTTTCCAGTAATGACAAAAGAGGCTTCTCCATGCTTCAGGCCTGTTGGCATTGAATGGGATTATCCTGCTGCATACAGTGAATTTTGCCATTTTTGTATCAGTTTTGCAAAAGGAAGGTGTGTTGCGAGCATGCTTTATTTTTTCATGGGAGAAATGAGTAAGACTCCAGAATTTCAGGACATGTCGGAGGAAAGCGTGCATGTTTTCATGCTGAAATAATGAAGAAATTTCTGAAAAAGTGACACAATGGTTGTAGGGAGGTGAAAGCAACAGCCCAAACGACATAAACAAACCTAGGGCTTGGGCCTGCTCTTGTGTAAAGCTGCCAGTAACTGAGGGGGGCCTCAAGCTGATGCACAGTACCTGAAGATCTACCTCGCAATGCCCTCCAGAATGTCAGAGATCACATAATCTGGTATCCACTGTTACCCCTAGGCATACTCCTGTAAGAAATGCACTCCTTTGCAGTATTACGAAACCGAGAAAGGAAACAATCTTGGTAGTAGCTCGACTGGAGCTCAACATGTGCTCTTGTGCTCAGTTCTGGACACTTCAGGAAAAGAGGCAAAAAATGGTCAGAGGAAAGCAATAAAATATATCTGAGGTCTGAGGGAATTGACTTTTGTGGTACAAGCAGATGAATTAAGTGAGTTTAACAGCTGAAGCATCAACTGAAGCTGCATATGATAAGAAGTCTACACATCTTCGAAAGGCCCAAACACGAAGGATATGAAAGGAAGAGGATAGAAGAGAGGTGGTGTAAGGTGTGCTAATGGGAGATATAAAGAGAAAGTAAGAACATAAAATGAGTATCAATTTAAAAAAAAAATACCTTTAAGCTATGGAATAGTTTTTCAGTGGTAAAGGAGAAAGCTGTTGTTTGTGACATATTAATCTAGAATTGACAAAGCACTCAAACATGCAGTCACGTACAGCCCTAGACTGGCCTGGAGACAGACTGGATGACATAACTTTTCCATCTGTAACATCTATTACACTCTGCTGTGGGGTTTGTCTTTGAAAGATGGTGCTCGGCAGTACACAAATCTATGGGGAAATGGGGAAGTACAACAGATAAATGGTTTCATTCATATTTTTCCAGAAATTATGCTCTCTCGTGCAGATTTGGAGCCATATTTTCAAATACATTCCTTCTCAGGTAACTGGATAAAAAGTCAAAGCTAAACTGCACTGAAATTAATCTGCTGGAGATCTCTGTAAGATCTCAGTATACGTGTTATATATTAAAATGATCAAGCACACAAACAAACCATGCTTAAAGAAAAAGCTAACCCTCCCCATGTCTCACCTGCAGTTCCAGAGAGTTCCACACTTAAGGTTTGTTCAATAGTCTTGTTCTCAAATGGGGAACCCTTGGGATCACTGGAAGACAGGGCACATTTATAAAAACAAGCTGAAATGGAGTTGCTGTAGCCAAAATGTATTAACACCCCCTCCCTTTTATAAATGTTTGCACTTTTTAGTACTTACTTTGGTGACTCGGGCGTCAACGGAAGTGATAAACTTGTTGGTTTGGCTAAAGGGAAAGAATAAAATGATTATGGAATATTTAAGCACTCCATAACGTATACTAAAAAAAAAGGTCTTTTATTTTGGTGCTGAAATCCCCTATTAGTCAGTTAGGGCTGAGCTGTGATAGTTCAATAGCCATTTTTGTGTATCTTAGATAAGTAAGGAGACTCATCCTGATTCCTTATCACCAGTACCAAAAGGGCACCTAAATTTCAACAATGATTTACATCAATTACTGTACCTTGGAAATACAGCACACAGCCCAAATGCCAAGAACCTTTCAGAAGGAGAGCAGTACATGTAAGAAAACATGAATAAATCTACAGGATGCGCTATGAAAATGTTATTTTCTCTTAGATTTAATTTAGACTACAGTCCACTTTTTATTTGGAAACAAGAGCAGCAGAATAACTACAATGTAACAGAATGTTATGAATATTCAGTTAATTTTACTTCTACAACGTACAATTTTATATATAGCACTGAGAATAGGTTGTTTCTATGAGGCCAGAGTCCAACTTGCTATAGTCCAAATTACCCTGCAGACTATGACAAGCCATGGATACAGCCACAGATGGTTAAAAATGGGGCTGACGCTCTCAGCACTACAATCCCTACATACGCAAAAGCAAAGCTGTAGCCATAAAAATACAAGTCTTTGTAGCTTTTATTCATGCAAGCTTGTATTTTCTCAAAGCAGGCCAAAAACTAGGATATTTTAATACAACTAAGATTCTTTTAATTGCCAGAAAAATGTTTTAAATTTGAAAATAATATTACTTGCAAATTTTACTTTTCAGAAGTTAGATTGATGCTTAAACACAGAGAGCATTGTACCAAGAAAAACAGCAGGGGATCTCTTCTGCAAATTAATTACTTAAGACAAAATGTTCCCCTTGAATACTCCTGCACTGCAGATCTTTTGTCCAGAGTGTCACTACTGCATATTTCGTATTCATTCCAGGCTTGGAGCTCCCATCAACATTAAAGGATTTTATATGCAAATTGATTACTTTTATAAGCTCTAGAGCATTCCTGGAGTAATATTACATTTTTTAAAAATTAACTCAATTCTCAAGAGCTGAATATTGTTTCTCCTCCTCCCCATATGAAAGTTAGAAATGGAAACTCAGGTGTTCACCTTAGGTTCACCTTCCTCAGAAGTCACTGCCAAAGTGAGGAAATGCACCAAAATGGGTTACTTGTCTGATCCAGCGCTGCCACTGACTCACGCATAAAAAGGATTCTATAAGACTGAATGTATCGTAGTGTGCGTTTTATATATACCTATGATACTAATGTTTGTGACTGTTGCCAGTGGCTACCTAGAGGTAAAACTGGCTTAAAAAGCATAGATCTTGCTGTAAGGCTCAGGAAGAAGTTTGTAAAACGTTCCCACTGTGTTTTAGAGGATAAAATCTACATAACCTTACCCAGCTTAGGCTTTCTAAGAAAGTTGTATGTTTAAGAGCTATTTAAGCCTTTAAAAAGCATCTCTAGCTCTCATATAAAGAGGCAAATCAGGATACATATAAAATCTGAAGCACTGAGGCACAGTATCAAGGCATTATCTCACACTCCAATGTATTTATTTAAGGCAGAGATCATTGAGCCTTCCCACTGAGAAATTCATATACCAAAACACCCTTAATTTTTCTTATTGCTGGGTAAGGGCTTGACCAAACCCTGCTCCTGCAAAGGATTCATCCTCACTTATAGCCACTGATAATTACTTTGCCAAGACAATATTGTTTTCTGTGGTGCCTGTTTGTTAGAGTTTCAAGTTCTATTGTGGTATTTTATTTGTATTAAAAAGTGTTTACATGAATTTGCTTGTCCCTGTAAATTGAAAACATACAGGTTCAAAAGAACTAAATTTCCTCATGGGCAAATTTCAACGCAAAACTACAAATGATCTTTAGCATGAATGGGTTTGTGGACATTCCTGTGGGTTTGCAATATGTTTGCAACAGTAACCCTAAAGGAAAATATTGCTTGACTTATCTTTTGTGAGCTCTCACCAACTTTGAAAGAAAATATCAGACCCTGATTATTTTTTAAAATGGAGCCTTTTTTTTTTTGTACATTTGATTAAATGTATGAACAAAAGATTGCATGTCTGTGAATACCAGTTAAATTTTCAAGGTCAATTCTGCATGAATTGATTGTCCAAGCTGAAAGCACTATATTCTTATATTTGTATTATATGCAGATCCATTGATATTGAAGTCATATATTGGTATATGAGACAAATTTGATGAAAAAAACATTTCAGAAGCCTGTAAATTAAACTGCAGGAATTAAAGAGAGTTATTTCTCTCTGCCTGTAATTTCATCTGCAGTACCACTGAAGTCAGAGTCATCTGTTAGACACTGGCAAGGTGGCTACATGTCCTGTCAGAACTTTCCTAACTTCTCCTCCCACACTGTTGTGGGCTCACCTTGCCTTTTTTCTTTGCATGAAATCTGCACAATTGCCCCAGCTGGGGAAAAATGCAGCTCTGATCTGAACAGGAAGATTTTATAATTGGTATTTAGGTACATGTGCACACATATCTACATAAACCATACATGTGCGTATAGGATACCTTATACATGATATGCCTTATTGCACCCAGAAGCGTTAGCAAAGCCCTCTGTAACCTCTGGCAGGTCTGTGCCTGGTTCCAGTACCATCACAGTATGAGACCCAGGTTTGAGATGTACAATTCAGTCTGGATTTTCTTCTGAAGCAGTCTGCTGAAACTAGCCAGAAGGAGTGGCAGTTGGCATCCAAGAAGCTCTAAGGGCAGTTGGACTTCTTTCGTACAAGAAATATTGTTCAGAGAATTTGAAACCATAATGGGGAGAACTGCACTTTGGATGTCAGAACATACAGCAGCAAGAAGGGTATTTAATGATGGGAAGGGAAGATTATTTTATTAAGCTTTCTTATACCTCTTGATGAAGAGTGAAAGAATAGATTTGATGGAAGCTGAAAAAGCAGGGGGAGGGAGTGAGAGGAATAAAATAAAATAAAATAAAATAAACACATGCAGTTTACAATTACCACTTTAAAAATCCCAGAACAACACATATTGGGTCATATCCTGATCTCTGCTGTAGCTGGGTAACTTGCACTGAATTCAGGGGAGCCATCCAGGATTTGCACCGATGTGGCTGAGGTAGGTATCTGGCCTCCTAGATGGCCAGTATATCCACAGATGTATTTTAAAGTAAGAGTAACTTTAAATAAGCTCCCTTTGGGCTCATAAGCTTTTACAGCTTTCCTTTATCTTGGGAAAACAGGCAGGGAAGGAGGGGAGAGAACGCAGAAGAGGGGTCTTTAAGTTCTTGCATCTCTGCCATAGAAGCTACTTGTAATATATCCCAGCTCTTTATGCATCAGAGGGTACTAAAAGTCAACACAAGTGTTTAGTTTGGGCCATAAAAAATCTAAAAAGAGAGGGAAAGATCAGGATGGCAGCTAAACTTCCAACTATTTACAAAATAAAATTACAAACCAGCATTCCAGCTGTAACAGGAATGACACATTTATTGCTTATTCTGTAGCAGTGAGAGCACTATTTATTGTCTCTTAAGGACGATGTGGCAGGTTAACAATGCCTTCAGTTTTACGCTGGCAAAAAGAAAGAAGCTCACTAATGAACTGACCTGCCCAGCTTGTTTAGGGGTATAATGATTTCTTAGTGGTATAGTACTCTGTGAATAAATATCTCCAGCTAGCTCGGTATATTAATATGTAGGATTTGTTAAACTTATTTTTTCTGAGGTTCCTTTTCTGAGGTTGGAGGCGACAGAGGCAGGAGTACAACTGTTTGAAAGTTAAATGTATCTAACCAATTTTAACTTCATTATACTGCTTTAAAACTGTCTCTAAACAGAAGAGATGCTGGATTTACAAAACTAATCCAAAGAACAGAAAGCGTATTGAGGGTATTCACAAGCACTGCATGTCAGCTTCCCTCCAATACCAAAGCTGTTTTCTGAGCTCCAACACCTACCTTGCAGGTGATTTGTCTGAGACTGCAGATGGGGCTTCCTTTTGGAGGTGCATTTCTCTTTGCTGCTGTTCCTGTTCTCTGCTGGTTTGGTCTGAGGAGGGTCATCGTTTGTAGTCAGATATTTGAGAAGTTCAGAGCAGGGACGTCTTTGTGGCTTTTGCTGTTGACAAATGCTCTTTGCTTTATTGCTCCATGAATTCTCAGTCTTAAAAACAGGGCATAATAATAAAAAAAAAAAAGAAGCAAAAATTAGTGAACTGAACCTTATCAGAATGGATATGGGTTTTCTGAAGAGATGAGATTTTCAATGAAGTGTTCAGTCTAAGTGTACTAGATCTATGAGCTGTGAATAATTGTTTGCAGAACAAGAAAAGAAAATTACATTTAAAATTCCTAAATGACATTTATACCGCTTTTTATTTCATTTCTCCAACATTTCAATGTTCCTACTCAGCAACATGTAACTAACAAGACCCTACAGCGCCTTTACTGTGAACAAAAAAATAAGTTGGTTTAAACCTTAATTTGCTGCTGATTGCTTGAGCCCAGTATTCACAACTCTCTTAAGTACCCCTAAACGCTCCGTTTTCAGTTACAGTGAATGGCAAGACAAACATTGTTTAATACTGCCTGCTAACAGAATTATGTCACAGCCGCCATTCTAGCCAATTAATGGCTGATATACATCTTTTGCCAAGAATCCAGTGCAATTTTTCTTCACTCAGACAGCTGGTAAAATGGCAGTCCCACATCCTGGAGTCACTCATAAACAACACCAGCCCATCAGCAAATTTTATCGTACCCCCTGCTACTCTGTGTGTCAATAAAGTAGGCGAGAGTAACAGACGGTGGGACTACAGCTGAACTCTGCCAAAAGAAAAAGCACAAATGAAATATTCAGAGCATAAAGGAGCTCAGGTGATTTTCCAGAACCCAGTCTATAATCTGTTCACGTTTTTGAAACAGTTGCAGGATAGTAGGCAGATTAATACCGCACATACAGATCTATTGCTTACTTGGTTGCTGAAAGCATAAAAGACCTTGTTACAGTTTTTTTTCTTTTTTTTTTTTTTTCTCTTATTACAAAGATTAAGTTTGTACCTTAACAACCACAGGGCTTGTTCTGATCCTGTGATTTGTGTTTGCATGGTTTTGTGTGCTGAGACCACTGCATTCATTGTAATTTAGCTGAGTGTTGGCTGGAGCCAGCAAGAGCTTCTTAAGCTACAAACACATAGGGAAAGGAAGGAGGAAGGAAAAGAGTAAAGTTATGCATCTTTATGGATTAAAATGACTTATCTACATTTTTGCATAGTTACTTAAAATTAGCTATATCAACTTCAGCAAGCAAAGTACAATAAAACAGAAAGAAGGGCTCAATATTCCCCAGAGCAAACAGATTTCATTTTCTTGTGAGGCTTGGCAGCAAATTTCTGTTCCCTTTACTGCAGTATATTGCAGGGCAAGCAGAAATGGCAGGGGCCTTGGATTGCTGAATCCAAGGCAAAGCAAAATTCTCAGTGATCTGTTTGACAGAACAGGTCTCTCTGATCTAAACAAGAAGTTAACTTTAACAGAATAATGGATGCTTGTATCTGACTGCTGCTGCGGAAGTCAGGGATAAGGGGCTTTCACCAGAAATAGAATCGCGTCTCAAACTGTCTTTACAGAACAAAAAGCATATAAGGTTTCACCCACATCCTCACCTCACTCGGTTTTGCCCTGATTAGCACTAATCTGCTGCTTACTGGTCAAATCAACTTTAAAAGCACAAAATTAGCCCCACATCACACCAGACTCAACGAGCATTTCTCTACAGATCACCCGAAGTGAAGTCTAAACATACACAGAAAAGAGCCCCAAGAAATGTAACGTGAATTAAAAACCATTACCCTGACTTATTTGAACAGAATAATAAGCAAAAGTGTCAGTCATTAGCACAAGAAACTCAAAAACCATCTCTTCAATCCACTTTTTAATGAATTCCCTTATTAGTCATCCTATGACTGTTTTTTTTTTCCCCACTTAAGTTTCAGTTCTTTACTTGATTTTCCTTTTCAGTCTAAATGAAAAGTCCAGACCTTACTGTGACTACATCATACCCATGCAGCGGGTAGCCAGAGGCACATCCAATTCCTGATAAACAGTAGGAAGGGTTCTTACTAGAGACGGCTCTTCTGCCTCCTGGGTTGGAGGGGTGCCGTCGGGCATTGGGGAAGGGCTAGTGTCATTTTCATTGGTCACATCTCCATCTGTCAGTGCATCAAACGAAGGCAATCCATCCTCATCCACGGGGATGCTGTCCAGTGTCTCAGTGAGAACTGCTAGCAAGTTTGCCTCATTCTCTTCATCTATTTTCTGTGTGAGGAGACAAAAAAAACAAACACAGAAAAGTGGAACCAGATGATAAGACAAAAGGAATGAAACAATGACTCTGTATGTGAAAAAGCAGTCAAAACATCATTAAACTAGCTCTTAAAACAGTAACCTGCAACAGCATCTCAAAAGATGTAATTAAGTGCAATAAAATTATCCATCTTTGCATTCAAGAGAAATCTCTTTGCATTTGAAATCTCTTTGCATTTGCAGTATATTGCTCTGGTTTACTCTTCTTCCACAAATCTTCTTCCTACCCAGCGTTAACAGCGATAAATAATCACGCCGGGATTGCATTACAGGACGTGCCGAAGCTGCTGACACCAAACGATGGTGTCAGCCCAGGCTGTCTCCTTCTTTCGCTCTTCAACACTGCACACCAGTTAATTGACCTGACAAAATTACAAGAATCACAGAATAGGACAGCTAATCAGAAGACCAAAATGAATTACCAGAGAAGCCTGGCAAACCTTCCTCACGCATGTAGCCTGGTGTAAGACAGAAAGGGTTTCCCTTCAACAACGTTAGAAAATACTTGCTCCAAAAAAACAAGTGAAAAACTTCTCATTCCTGAGCATTTTTGCGTAAGACAAACGATCAGGACTCACATTATAAATGGCAAATTCTTTGTCTTTCTTTTAAATGAATGTATTAAGCAGGTTGCCTTTGAAGTTCTCCTTTCGAGTTGCATACTTTGAGTGCTCAATGCAACTATTGTATGCATTTATCTAATTCCAGCTGCAATTATAAAAAGTAGATTAATTCGTAATCAGATGTGGCTTTAATGTTAATTTATAATGGATATCTTCTTTCAGAAACAAGACTTCTTTTTGTCAAATTGAGTAAATTTAAATACCTTCCAATTTTTTAATGAAATATAGTCCCTGCTGTAAATTAATGTACGTATTTTTGGAGTACTAAGAGTTCTGAGGAATAGAATTGTGTAAAAATGATTGTATTTATTCCTCAGAAAGAGTGGAAATGGATCTGGACAGATCAATTATCTAGGATTTTTAGGCTGATCCTGGTGCTATTAAAATAAATGAAAAGCCTTTCCCTGGTTCCAGGCATCCAATCCAAACTCAGGGATATCAGCTGGGAGTTTTTCCACCCACTTCACAGTGGCTCATCGCTCTCCTGGTTCACACTATGATGTGATTTCAGCTAAGTTCAAATCTCACATTTGAGAGGGAATTAGCAAGGAATATACACCTAAGTCAAATAAAAACTCACCTTCCCATAAAAAATAGCGTTAGAAAAGTCAACATCGAAACGTTGACAGTAACACCTCAGAAGAGAAAAAAAAAAAATCAAGTGAACCTGGGTGTCCCCTCAGTATGACTTTTTCCTGCAATGCTGCATTTACCAGGCCCTGAAGAGAGATGACCATAAACCACACAGATAATTCCTCCTGTCAGGCTCCTCTGACAAATCAGCCTCGCAGGTTCTTGCAGACAAGCTCTGTCTTCTAGTTAGAAAGCCACAAATTGCTCTGGTGCTTACAGCTCCATCTCCCAGAAATGAATAAACACTCATGCAAACCTAATGCTAAGGAGAAGCATTCACTTACAAGGCCAAAAGGTGCTTGGCCACTGAGAAAAGGAATCGAAGTCTATGCATCTAGTAACTTCCACCATACCATGTAGAAATATGCCTAGTGCCATGGTAATTCAGATGCTTTACTCCACTGCAGGTGTAGAGGGTATGGAAATAAGCAGAGGGAAGCCACCTGGTGAATAAAATCGTGCTCCAAACACAGCTTTTCACGGTCACTTTTTGAGAAGAGGAAAAGTAACGGTGTCACTTTTAGAACAGTATGAAAGGAGGGTATTAGGCAAAGAAACGCTTTGCATTGTAATGAGGCAGAATGGCATGGACTTCAGGCTCTGGCCTAAAATCACTGCCCCAGGTGATGTGGGGGGATTCTGGCTGCCTGACCTCTGCCTCTGCAACGGGAACGTCCCCAGCGAGTCCAGCTGGTAGGGTGCCCCTCCACCCCGCGCTACAGAGCACTTCAGCACATAGAGCTGACAACAAGGCTCCAAGTGTTACTATTTCTAACTGGGAATGCCTCCTTTAATAATAGCATGCCAGAAGAAACCCTGATATTTGCTGTTAGCTGCTTAGCTCTCGTGCTTTAAACAGACATTCAAGTGCGCTGACATTCAAGAACAGAAAGTTGAGTGGACACTGGTCCTCATCACAGCAATTTCAATTAGTTTTGTACAAGTTTCAACATTCAAACACCCCAGAGAAAGCAAAGGATGTGACAAAGAGGACTCTGTTAAACAATTAATGTCACTTTCCATTATTGCTTCAGTCCCAATTTACAGAGCAAATAAATCAAAGTCACCACAGATGAAGCACACTAGCTGGCTAACACATGTCTATTCACAAATGACATGGCAGCAAGAACACATTAGTCAGGAAAATGACATTGCAAGATAACCTTTTAAAGGTTTAACTATGCTATTGCTCCTAATTGTCGTAAATTACTATTTATAAAGAAACACATTTATTAGATACAGCAGAAACGGGGCTGAGGAGAGATGCAGAGAGAGAGATGGTAGGGCACATCACCGTCTGAGTAATAATCACTGAAGCAGCAACTTTCTGCTTTGCTATCACAGCCTGAGTTGTGGTGTTGACAGCACTGGGGAGAAGCAATGCCTTGGACAAATGCAGGATATTTCACAGTTTCAGCACTGTCACCTAGAAGTCCACGTTGCAGACCAGCCTCCAACCTGTTCACCAAACAGACTCAGATTTAGAAGGACCACGAGCACCTTCAGCATCTGCTGAGGGCGGTGGAAGTGAAGGGTGCTCGGCACCTGAGTAAGGCACTTAGAAATCCACGCAGTTGTGTTTTGAGCTTCCAAGTTGGAAATTACTTGCTTCCGTCTAAAGAAGTAGCCGTGAAGTTTTTACACCACATAAAGGAAATACAGAATGTAACAAGAAGGGGTGGAGGACTATCTCACATGTAAAACCACACGGCAAACACGTGGGATTTTTAAGCTCATGAGAACACTTCATAATGACTGTATTTTGCTAACGAATGGAACTTTTTAATGCAGAAGCAGTTATGCATCACTTCTCAGCCATGTCACATGAACTTCTGAAAATCCTTTGTTGCTGGTTTAACATAAAGACAGAGGGGCCACGGGGTTTCTTGATCCCTGTAAATTTCCACCTACCTGCGGGAGGCATGGAGCCTGAGCATGGCACTGCGTGCATGTGTTTGCATGTATCTCAATGCTAGAGTTTCTAGCATATCTAGAATGATATTTGCTCTGAAGAAAATAAGATTCGGCACTGGTGTCCCTGCATACCAGAAAACAAAATGGGGAAAGCCGCCCAGTGCTGTAAATG
The DNA here is from genome assembly GCF_011077185.1 of Oxyura jamaicensis. Taxonomy (NCBI): domain Eukaryota; kingdom Metazoa; phylum Chordata; class Aves; order Anseriformes; family Anatidae; genus Oxyura; species Oxyura jamaicensis. The sequence continues at coordinate 78,057,479 of NC_048896.1, read as the reverse complement.
GCCAGAACACCAACTGATCCTCCAAAATGGCACCTAAAGCACCATGAAAAGTTTCTAACTGTGCTCTTCTGTGTTTTTACAAGTTTTGCTTTAATCTTTAATATTTCTACAGCACTAAAAATAATTCTCTGTCTGAAAACACTTTATTAGTTGTGTAACAATCTTATTCTAATTGGATTCTGCCTTCAGTAAAATGTCTCCAGAGATATTGTCTCTTTGGCCAGTGAAAAGATCTAAGAAATTAGGTGATAATTTACCCACACAAAGGTATTTAAATCCTCTACCCTTGGTAATTCCTTCTCCTTTGCTTATTCTGCCTATTGATGGAACTGGGTTCATCTGGTGGTTAGTGCTTCGCGTCTGTATACAAGTTATTTGTCAGCAATCCCATTACAGAGGCACACCCCTGAGGTAGGCATATTGAGCAACGTTGTAGTCCTTCCTTAGATTTTTATTCCTTAAAACAATTGTGCAAAATTTTAGAATGACCATCCTTACTGTCACCAATCCCTTCCTGAAAACCCTGAAGCCAGCGTACAGAGCTCCAGACCCAGGACTCTGCTGTGGCTCTTCCACAGTCAGCGTGGGTATGCTGATTCACTCCAGAAAAGACTCTAGCCCGTTATACAGAAAACCTTATTTCAAAATGTTAATAACCTCTGCAACATTTTCCCTCTGGTTGATTCCCCTCCGCCTTTCGTTTGCGGTTATTGCATGCACAGCTTTTGCTTACAGTATCTCAAGGAGGGAAATCAGTTAGCGAATGATGATGACACTCTGAAGTTTCTCTGCTGATGACTTGAATGATGCAGAAGTCCTTCTTGATTCACACTGAAAGATCAGGGCCTGAACTGCGGTATTAATCCACAGCCCTGGGCTGGGAGTGGTGGCAGCTTGCCACGTCTTCGTGAAAAGCCCAGGAAACTTTGGGACAGATCCGCAGCTGGCAGAAGCTGTCACGGCTCCAGCAGGCCAGCTCTGTGAGTGATTCAGAGCAGCCAGGTGGATACCTGAAGTCACTAGGGATCCCTGTTTCAACAGATCAACTAATTTCTCCTCGGTAGCCTAAGATCTATTCATAGCATAATTAACAAAGAAAATAAAAGATTTTCCTCCAGCTGAAAATATCTGAGTGATCTAAAAATACTAATACATTATGGCACTACTTGCGAAAGCACAAAAATGACTTGTGAGCACATCTGGGGCTTCCAACAGGATTTAATTCCTTAATTTTGGAATAAGCTTGTCCTAAAGACACAACACTAGGAGAAATGAGGGGTTTTGCCCCTTTTTGCGCATAAGGATGCAGAGGCATTGAAAAGGTCACCACCACCACCCCAGCCCCAAAGTGCAGGGGTAGGGGCAGATCATTTCTCAGCCCTGGCCCCACAAACCAACCTCTGCCACCCAAGGATGAAGAGCCACAGGCTGGGCAAAAGCCCAGGAAAGGCAGGAGAAGGGAAGGGATCAGGAGGCAGGGTTGGACTTCTTGTGCCAGCCAGAGGAAAATGAGGGCTGAGGCCAGGGGTTGCTGATGGGAAGAATCCTACCCCAGCTTTTCCATCTTCTGTCAGATGAAGGCAACCTGCTATGCCACCGGCACAGACAGTGCAGTGATGGAGATTTGGCTGCCTTCACAATGTCCTGTCCCAGGCACACACTGACTCTGCCTTGACATAGAGCTGGCCACCCCCAGCAGTATCGCTCCACTCTACCTGTTCATGTTCAGTCCCGTGCCATTATATATTTTGAATAGTATTTTAACTTTGCTTTTACTGTTCAGCTGCTTTGCAAATCCTTAGGCATCCTGCACTGTCTTACAGAAAAAAACCCACATGATGCATTTGCATTAGAACGGTTTTCCAAGGTCTGTTAGTCTGGTCCCCAAGAGACGTTCCCATAATTGAAATGCTTAAGTCCAGAGCTATCAATTATCTTTAAAAACAAAATGGAGTCCCACTAGGAGAAAATTACAGCCAGGTTTCTTTATATGTAGTAGAAATGTGGGGATTAATTATCACCACCCCTGTGAAAATGCCTTTAGGGTATGGGAAGGAAATGAGAGATCTTCTCTTCTTCTTGAAGGAGACAGATACACTCACATGCCTCACATGCACCTGCAGGCAAAAGACAACTTGAACTGAGAGATCACGTTCTGATTTCAGCAGTCCCACTGCCCAGTGTATGGACCACGTATGTACCTCATCTGAGGGACACACCACATCCCAGTATTTATGCAGTAGCCTCAGTCCAGCTGGGTTTCTGGAGATGAATAATGACCTGAAGAATTGTACCTCTGTACAGGTACAGCGTGCACTCGGTCAAATGCTGCTCTGCTTGTTTTCAAAGAGCAGGCATTTTCTGAGCAGAAGGCATTATTTACACAACTCAAAGTAACAACATAAAAGCAACTATATTTATTATTATCCACATACTCCATACGGTGTGTATTTGTGGTCTCAGACACTTCTCATGTTTATTCTTGGTATCTGAACCCGGGTTATTTTCTCTCCGAAAGAGAGAGGCGCTGACCTGACATTGTAAGACGTCTGTCAAGTACCTGGGATTAAAGCAGCACCACTTAAACCCATGGCACGGGCCATTTGCCAATACAGTTTTCTTTAAGATTTTGCCCTTGATCACCTGAAGCGATGCCGCCACAGCTCCTGGGAGATGGACTATCTTTTCAGGTGAAAAATCTAACCTTTTTGCTATAAACTAAACATGTCAGTTTAAAAGAGCCTACTAAATATTCTTCTAGCACAAAGTTGCTTGTTTTATTGCTTCTAACGAGTTGTTGCAGTTCAGAAGTTTCCATTACAGCCTGGCAATTAAGTTTCTAATAAACTGAAGAGCTACTAATTGACTTATTCATCTCCCAAACTGAGGATCCAGCTAGCAACCTGTAACGCGGTTTACATCTTCTGACCAAAATTCATTCACATTTTGCAAGCCATTTCAATTTCATTTGTGTAAACTGCATCTTTCCCCTCTCTGATAGTAATCTTTGATTCTGAGTAAAAGGCAAAACAAAAAATTCATCCGAGAGCAAGCTATCGTGTGCTGCTGGCTGCGTTAGCGGGACCAATGATAAGATATTGCTGTGCTTGAATCACTGCACTGGTGGTAGACCCAATATCAAAAATTTATGGTAATTGAAACCACAGAATCTTTGGAAACGCAGTCAATTTGACTCAGTATCAAAAGGTCACTCTATTCAATTTATACTCAATGCTGAGCACAATATTGAGAAAACACCTGAAAGCAAATGATCTTATCAGCAGTTTGTGCCTCAACATTTACTGACTACATAGGCTAATTTGCTGATTACTAAATAAATGCCTTACCTGTGTTTTGCACTGGTCTAGCTCACCAGAGGGGCTCTTTACCTTGGGCAGAACTTGACCAGGAAAGCACTCCCTGCTCTCAGCATTAACCCCACCTCTGTCACGCTGAGACACGCAGGCTTTGTATGGCAGGCTGCTGTACGGAGGGAGGCCTTCCCTGTGCTGTGCTACCTGACACGGCCCCTGCTCTCTGTGCCCCGTCTGCTCCACTTTCACGGACCGGGAACCACAGAAGGAGGAGAAGGCCTAGTGTGTCATCACCAGCTCCAGTGTGAGAGTTTGGGCAGGCTGAAGCACAAAACTCTGCCTGCATCTCCAGTGGGGGGAAAAAACAAGAGCGGGGGAACTGCAGGAGTGTAAAGGGGAGAAAGAGTTCGATGAGGAGACAGAGAAAAAAAAGAAAGGCCAGGAGTTTCCCTTCCGTGGAGTGACGGGGAGCTGAACCTCGCTGCCTCCCGCTGCTGACACGGACGCGGGACTGAGCAGGGGACATGGCGAGCAGGCACCGGGGGTGGCAGAGCACGGGCGGACGGACCTGCACGAGCCGTTCCCCTGTGGGAGCAAGAGGTCAGGCAGGCTGACCTCCGAGCTCAAGCGTCACACAGTGCCTGTCACACACGCCGCCGTCCCCATGCGGTCACTCATGCACGTGACAAGATCCTGAGCAACAACCCGCACGGAGACTTTGAATTATGATTCCACTCCTAAAATGTACGGCAGGGTACGGAGTCACAGCTGCTGGCTGAGGGCCCCCATCCCACAAGCTCTGATAAGGAATGAGCACTGCAAGAAGAGGGAAGGGGGGAAAGAAAGGCACAGGTTACAGCAGAAGGCTGGAAGATGTTTGGGACTCTCCTGCTGCAGAGTTTTCACTGACAATGTCAGCAGTATTTCAGTCCCAATATTCAAGCACTGCTTGCTCAGATATATTTATTTACTTGATTTATGGTACATGCCTACACTAATCTCTCTATGCACTCACGTAAAATTTTTCAACATTTATGTACCTTTGTTAGGCTGCATGGTGTGTTCGGGGGAAAAAAGGAGCTACGCATATTTTGCATTGATCATTTCACACACGTAATTGATGTAAAAACTGCTTTTTCCTCTTGATAATGACAGACATCTCTAAAAAATGCACTTGAGTGTTAGTACATACCCTTCCTTTGAAAACTATGAAGCGTAATACTATTGCCTTTGTCCATTCTCTATTTCAGTGTTGCATTTGCTCTAGTTTTAATTATATCGGATGCATCAGGACATCTATCATAATCCCTACTTCTTTCTAGAGATTTATGTCTATATAAAAATATGAATTTCAGGGGGAAATTATATACAATACACCAGAGAAAAGTTTACATATAATTTTTGCTTAATTACATGGAGACTCTGTTTTGTGCAAAGAGAACCCACACACATACAGAAGTTTATTTTTAAATAGCAAAATAAGAGAGACACTTACATCTGGTGCTTTTTTTTTTTTCCAGAAAACTGGAATTTAATTTGGCTAGGAAATTAGCATTTGTAAAGTATCAACGTCATTAAAATTTTATGATGTTTTCATTTATTAGTGTGTTAAGCTTCATCAAACCTTCCCACCACACCTGTTGAACAGGCACTACAAACATGAGGACTTCAGTCATGTCTCAAAGGAGAAAAACACAGGTTTTGCTTAGACCTGCAGCATGAAGGGACCAGTACATTGTTAATACACCTGGGCTTCCCATACATTTTTATTGTGATCTATCTGGATGGCTGCCATATGGTCTTGTTTCCTACACACTTCTGAGCTGGCTGAAGAGAGTCTATTCAGGCTCAACACAAAAACTTGTTTACAAGGCTAAAGTTGCATTGACATTATATCTATTACCTATGCAGCTATACTCTGGTCTTTAAATATCCCAGCAATGTCCCCAGCATCTGCCTGGTATGTCCCAGCAGAAGTGACGAGTGATACATACACAACTGTAGAGGTGGCTTAGCTAGGTAAACAAAGATAGGAGACATGAGCCCGAAAAAAAATGAGGAAATCACCATGAAGAGGAAAAAAATGTGTCTTTAGATACGTGCACTTCACTCTTATCAGGTTAAAAGAGTTTCAGATAGACTCAGAAACTTTGCTACAACCACTGCAGATACTCGTCATTATGAAGAGATGGGTCTGAATTTTCATCTGTTTAAGCATTTGGACTAGGTTAGATGTCTCGTAATACTCTTAAGTATATATTTCCTTGATTGTCACTATGTGCTAAGGCTTTTATGTTCTTTTAATGCAATTTTGTGTATGTGAATAGAATCATAAACTAGAAATGGTGATTTTAACACAGAAAACCTTAAAAGCATATAAAGATCACAGTAAAGCTATCTGTTGCAAAACCTCCTCTATGGAAAGTCAGTCGTTGGCTCATTTCTAAGTTTGCTTGAACTTGCTAGTCTTCAGAGATAATATTGATAAAATCTGGAAATGTAAAATAAATGTAGAATAAATGGTATGTAAATTGTAAAATAAAATGTAAAAATACCTTTGTTTATGCTCAAACCACCTTGTTTATTTACCTTCAACGACCCTAGCAGACTTATGTAGTGCACGCACACTGGGGTGCACGCTATAGTTCTTACAGCAGTTTTCTCTCTTCTATTTATTTCCTAGTCAAAATTGAATACATTGCTCCTGCTCTGATAGCCTTTTAAAACTGCATGTCACCAGTCTGCTGTCCGAATGAGGTAAAAAGTTGTATTTTCCTCTAGAAGACACTGATGCTAACAAATTCTTCAGCATCAGAAATGGTGAAAACGAGCCTGGGCATTATTTTTTTTGGTGCTGCCTCTTTAAAAATGACCCCTAACAGGCAATCAAGTCCAGCTGTAGCTATCAATGCACTAAATATCATATTAATTAGGCTGTAGGTTCCTTTAGGCAGGGACTGTCTTTTTGTTATGTGCTTACATGGTCCCTTTCACACTGGTGTCCTGATTTACAGTCGAGCTTTGAGATGCTGCCACAGCACCTACAATAAATAATTTTGCATACTTCTTTTTAATCCTGCTAGTAACCGAAAGAAAGAGAACTTGGGCCCAGATGTTCAGCTGCTGTAAATTAGGGCCTCTCCACAGGTTTTAATGGAGCTCTGCAGATTTACGCTAGCTGAGGATCTGGTCCTTGGCTCTTTGGGTATGTCAATGAGAAGCTCAGAGCAACACTTCCCACCTGCTGTACCAGTATCAGCCCGCTACTGGGACCAGCAGCAGCCCAGCCGGGGTAGCCCAGAGCCCACTGAAGGCTAATTCATCCTGCTTACTATGTGAGTTGTGCAGCTGAGTTTTGTGTTGCTGTGACTAAGAGCAGTTTAAGCATAGCTTGGGTGTATGTAGGCTATGATGTAGCAGACCCTGTGCTCACATTCACTGCTACAAATACACCGATGTATCTGTTTCCAGCGAGGGCTTGCTCAGTTTAAGTTATCCCCGCTGAAGTTTACACAAGTTATGGTTTGAGCCTACCTAACTGCCAGATGCACAGCAAAGAGTTTTTTAGCACGGGGTATGCCTAACCCCAGGAAGGAAAAGTAAATTGCAGCCATGTGAATACTACAATGGAGGTGGAGCCCTGCACGTGGCCGGTTTCAGTTCCAGCCCAGTGCTGTAAACCTTACTGTGCCCTGGGAAGGGAGAACATGCTTAATTTCATTTCTGGAGGCAGAAGGCTGGAGCCACCTACCACAGCAGCACAACCTCTGCTCCTGAGGATGGGACACTGCCAGCACGCCTGGCACAGCCTGCTGAGGGTGAGCGGTGATGCCGCTGCTGTTTAGGCAGCAATAAAACCCTGCTTTGTAAACTGATGTAGGGATTACATGCACACTCACACCACCAGTGGGAGGGGGAGAAGCAGAGAGAAAAGAAAGTAAATATGGTACACTTCATCCAAAGGGGGAAAAAAACAGCCCCCTGGCATTTCCAGTAAAAAGGAGCTATCTGTAAGTGAATAATATTGCACGGTTTTATACGCCGCAAGCACTCCAAGCTGGCAGCTTAGTATTTCACAACAGCCGAGGGCCTTGCTCCCTGTTTCAACAGCGAAGGGAGCCCCAGGCCTGAAGAAAGGCTGCTCAGTGAGCACAGCACAGATGTGGCATTCGGTTCTCCTTTGGATTACAATGCCACAAACCAAACACAACCCGCTGATGTCAACGTCTAAACCAGGGCAGATTACGCTTGTAAGCGAGAAGCAAATCGGGCCCTTTGTGTCTCCCTCCTTTCCCCAGGAAAAATGAAATCTGTTCCCTCTTCCTCAGATACATCAATAGCAGCAGGCCAAGCTGCGAAAGTTCAGCTTCACCACTGGCATGATGTTCATTTCCATTAGGCTGGGTCTATAAAACTCTTCTCCTATTTCTGCACCTCCACAATTTCGGAACAGCGAAGCCTGACATGCTGTTCTCTTGCAAAGCCATGCTGAATATTGGGATGTTCAAAAAATCTATACAGAGAAAGCTCTTAAGACAAGAGAGGCTGAACGTTTTCGCCACAAATGGTTTGTTTTAGCTATCTTCCTTCCTCATGTACGGCGGAAATCAGACAGCTTATTGGCTTAGCTTGTTAGGCCAGGTTAAAGGGATGCGATGCTGAAAGGCTCTTACAGAAGCTTACCCTCAGACTAAAAATAGCAGGCACTAGAGAATTATCTTAAATACTACCAAACTTGTTCTGCACTGTGAATGCAGATAACTGTAATATGTTTCCATTTTTGGTAGTTTTACAGCTTTTTAAAGTTATGCTTGCTTTAGCTGACTATTTAATTAGTTTCTGATTCTATTTGCCACTTTTTCTCTCAGAGATATAGCCTGAGGGGTACTTTGCCTATGAATCCTTTGTATTTAGCAGTGTTGCTATTGTTAAAATCTAATGAGCTGTTGGATTTGCCAAACACTCGGTATAGGTACAAACGCTTCTTTGAAATATAAATGTTTAGCACATAGCAAATAGCAAATCAAAAGATACTCTAACGCTGCACCCTCGCTCTCTCATTGCATATCTCATCAAAAGAGAATAAAAATAAAAATCTGCTTTATTACATTTAAATTCTGAAATTCCAAACTGCACTTCTGAATGAGACATTTTTAGCTCACTGCCCGGGCCTTTAGAGGAAAACTAAATGATTTTTGGTACTGTAAGAGGACTCACATATCAGCAAGGCTCCATGGTCTGATGCGCTACCATGCCAGTCAAACTGTGGGACTCTCAGTATTTTATTTGGGGCAAGACCCTTCAGATGAAGCCATCTCATCTTTAGACATACAGAGTTTTTTGTTTGTTTGTTTTTTAAAAAAAGCTACAAGCAGTTCTCTTTAAGTGGTCATAAGCGGAAAACTTAATAATCTCACTGAAAGCCATGATAAGATATCAAAATAGTAATGCCAAAACAAAGCAGAAATGTTCTCAGACTATATATAAATGCTACTCCTACTACAGCCGGTCTGAAATATATCAGTCCAATTGCTGTTGCCTCAAATCTCAGCACCTCTGCACGCCCCATCATCACTGGAACTTGCTGCCCAAGTTCAGGAGCCCAAGATCAGGAGCTTTACAGGAATCCTGCAGCAAGTGCCTCTGCATACCAGTTCCCACCCGCAGCCCTCTGCGTGAGGTCTCAGGTGCTATACCTGTCTGGGCACCAGAACGAGTGCCATAGCAGGAGCACTACATGGAAACTGATTCAGGCACATATTTCAGCATGTTTTCCAGTATTTCTTCCTTCTCATCAAGACTGGTTTTACCACAACTTTTTAGTATACATCATTTCTAATATAATTCAGAAATGTGAAAAAAAACAACACCTTGGGTAAGGCCAAGTTCTAGAGATAAATGCCAGGCAAGGTCAAGCTAAAACCCAGATCTGTAACTGAACAAAAGTTTCTTCCCTATTGGGAAGACATCTCATCTGACTCCTGTAGAGAAGGCAGAGCCTGTCCTCTTAGACACAATTTTTCTTCGACTCCCTTGCAGGGTGAGAAATGTTTTTATTCTTAAGTAGTAGTGGTATCCACAGATATACGTCCCTGCCTTTATAAGCTGAAGCACAGTGGCATAACCTAGCCACAAGTCTTGCAGTTGGCATTAGAACCATCCATATGTCTTCATTTGGGAAGCAAGTTTTCATTTTTGAGTCAAGAGTTAAGTTCACAGCCTCTCCGTCAAGTAAACAACGTGTTTGTTGTCACCAGGCTGCTGAGCAAGCCCTGCCTTGAAAATATGCACTCCGTGATTTTAGCCGCCTATTTCTCAGCCTTCCCTTCCATAGTCAGGCAGCAAAAATAATAACTCCATCTTTGTTATTATGATTATCATTACTATCCATCTCCCACAATTTCAATTTCTACTGGTTTTGTGTGACGTTGGCACTACCAAGACATTACCCTGTTGCACTAAATGATCTCTAGTCATGTTGTAAGGGAAAGGATCTGCACACAGAACTTGCAGTTTAAGAAGACCAGATGAAGAAAGGAGGATTTGAATCCTCTCTTTACAGCAGGGGATTTGATGTGCCGAGTTTATTCAATTCCTCCAGGTCAGGGAAAGCCGATGGGTGGAGGCCAGCGCTCCGACCAGCAGCAGCCACCCCTTCAAAGCAGTGAGCACATCTCACCAACACCAACAGTACATGTAGTCCCTGGCCCAAAGCACTCAGAGCTAAGCTTCCAGCTGACAGAAGAAGACCGAAACATGGTTGTCTAGAGCACTGAGGTCACAGTAATGTGACTAAGGGGACGCTCATTTTGTGCCTTCATAGAGCCTGGCGATTCCTCTGGTTTTGTTACAACAAAGTCCCTGTAATATTTGCCCACGTTACTGTCATTCCTGAATGGGATTTTCCAAAGAAAGTTAGCAAAGAGGTAGTAGACGCAACGGAACAAGGGCAGTATGCCACAAGTCGCCTGTACCGGAAAGTCACAGAGACACCAGGGTGAAGTGGTGGATGCTCAGCACTGCAGCACACTGCAGCAAAGGAGGGAAGTCTGGAACAGAGGGAAGGAACACAGTCATGGCTGAAATCAAAAGCAAGTACTGAGACTGTATAACGTATCCTGATCAGCTGTACCCAACCCTCAAAAGGTTGGAAGAGGCTGTAACAAAATACAGGAGGAAGAGGCTGTAATAAAACAGCAGTTCAGCAAGTGTCTGAGGAGGAACAAAGGGTTCACAAGACATACTGTCCTCAGTTTCCTATTTGCATAAATTCCTTTCAGAAGATGAAAACCAGAAAATATCAAAAGCAGATTTGATTAGTCATTACCTGTCCACATAGAGATGGGTTTGCCCTAAGGAAAGATAAACAGGAGAGAGAGTGAACTGAGCATTCAGCACAGCTTCATCTCAAAGATTTCCAAATTACTAAATACCAAGTAGGAAAATACTTTACTTAAGAATTTGGATGGTGTTTAGAAGGAAAAGTATTCACAATAGCAACCCCTGTTCGTCTCCATCAACCTGCCAGCGGGCCCCAAGGAGCAGAGCCCTGCAGGAGGACAATGCGTTGAACATCTGCAATGTCTGACCACATTCTGGGCAGAAAAAGAGAGAGAAAAAAAAAAAAAAAGCCCTGTTGCATTGCTGCTCACTTTTTGCTGAATACTTTATTATTTTATTTTGCTAGTGAAGAGACTATACTTCTGCTCTTCCTGGCTACAGTTTTAATAGCTCAAGATCAGAGCTCGGCTGTTAGGAACCTGCTGAGCTGAAGTAGCAGACTGCGGTGTGGCACTCGTTTGTGGACTTGGCGCGTAAGGCCGTCACCCACCACAGCCTGCAAAGGTCGTTACAAAGTCTGTAGGAAGTCAGACAGCAGCGACAGAGGGAGAAAGTGTCTTTGGCACAGGATCAGGGATAAAATACTTTCACAAAGGTATTAGTGGGATATCAGGCAGAGTGAATTGGAATTAGTATGAGGAATTGTGCCATTAGCACCAGCAACAGATTAAGTCCTGATGATTTTCCTTGTATATACGGTAGGAGAAGACAGGGTAGATATTGTGTGCTTATTGAAGCGAGAAGGTTAGAGATAAGATATAATCTAACCAAATCATGGAATGCAATTTGGGAAGATACTCAAGAGTTACGGAGTCTGCATTAGCAGGTTTGTCTAATACCTATTGGTACAATTATGTCCTGATGCGAAACAATTATTGGATTCCAGAGAGGGAGAACATCAGCTGAAGTGGCCCTAATCCTTCATGAGCTGAGTAGCATTTGGGACCAGGAAGGACACCTGCACATACCCAAAGGCACAAGTATTCAAGAAGTAGGAGGCAGGCATCTCCAAGGACTTTGCAGTGTACAAGTTTGGCACTGGGAGATACATCTTCTTTGCACACAATTCAGATGGACTTGAACATTTAAATAGCAGTCAGCAATATTTTGTAGGTTTTCTTTCCAATTCTGTGCACCTTTTGACTCCTTTGCTATTGAAAACAAACACGTTATTATGCCACACTCTTGTTCTTACATCTTCCTCACACAGTTACATTGCTAAGGTCTTTTCCATGAGAATGGTTTGGCTTACCATTTATCAGCTGCAAATTAAAAAAAAAAAACAAAAAACATTTTAGAACTGAACAGTGCATTTGTAATGAAAATTGAAGATGTGCAAAATTTGTCCGAGATCTCATCTTCAGGCATCTCAAGAGAACATCGGCTAACTCATGCACAGTTGCTCTCTGAAATGCAGAAGTTTGCAAGGAAACCAGATTTTATTTTTTTTAGGTCAGCCAAACTCATTCTGATTTGACTCTCCAGGATTAACAGTGATGAGGACTAATGTGGACTGTCTCCAAATTTCTACCACTTTGATTTTCAAAACGATTTTTTTTTTTTTAAGTTGTGCATTCTAAAGACATAACAGCAGATGATGAGTCTTGGTCAGAAATGACTACAGAGTATGATGCACTTCTGGACAATACATTGAAGGGATTTCCTTATAAGAAGAAAGACTGATTTTACGAAGGAACTGGGACAACCTAGCCACTCTGTTGAAAGGGACAGAAGGGTAATGAGTTCTACAGTAGGTTCTCTTCTTTTGCTGACTCAGTGAAGACACATTTGTCATTCAAAGACAAATTAGAAAAGGGCATGGATCATGCTACATAGATGCTCAGCCTCAGTTATCAGCCAGGTACAGGCAGCTTCCAACGCATCTACCTCCAAGTGCATTTAAAAAAAGGCAATCTCTTTTGGTAGATGTGGACAGAATGTCTTTGTCAAAATTTCAGTTTGAGCAAATACTGCAAAGCGGTTTAACACGGGGAGGATTTGTTCCTGCAGAAATTGACACAAATTCCTTTAGGACAGGGGCAGCCACCCCAACTGCACAGCTTGGATTGCCAGGAGATAGAATTAGGGAAACTGGAAGATAACACTGTGGCCTAATGTAAACTCTTAAATCTGCTGTAAACAGAGCAGTAACATTGGCACGTAACAAAACTGGTATCTGTCATTGCACTCCCAGAAGCAGGTGTAGGAAAGGACAAGAAACATGACTGATCTTTTTCTCATCCCTATGTATTCTGGTCGGGAAAAAAGGTATGGTGACAAGCTGTGGTACATAGCCAATGTTACATTAATGGAGGGCAAGCTGGGATGGTTGTGTAGAGGAGAATAATGTGAGATCAAGTGCAAGGGTCCCATTTTAGGCTCCTGCTAAATGAGCAGCACAACTTGGAAACAAGAGACTTGAGACTACAACATTCCTGGACTTTACAGGCTGGACTGACAGAAAAGCCCAGGACATACACACACAACTCTAAAAAAGCTCCTGACATTCCTGTTGTGCCAAGACACATCTTCAAGAATATTTATATACACAGTTTTCAAAAACACATCTTATGTTGAAGATTAGGGATAGGCCAGCATCTTTTTTGGGGCTTTGTGTTCAAAAATCTAAGTCTCACCAGTCTAATCTTGTGAGCGATCCAGAAACAGAACAACCACCCTCATGCAGCATGGGGCTCCCCTGACAAACCTTCTTGGGTCTGGGCAGGGTCCCCAAAGAGGCAGTTCAGGTGTATCTGAACTGTGCTCACTAGGCAAGTGCCAGGAACAGGGTGGAAGGGCATTTTGATGGTTTTGGGGAGAATTAGCCCTCAATGGCCTTTGAGCTCTAACCATCAGCTTTACTGCAAGGTTCCTGCATTGTTTTCCCTGTGTTGCTACAGGAGAGGTTTGCTCCTTCACATATCAGACCCTAGGAGAAACACTAATATTGAGCAAGAGCTAATAAATCCACCCCGAGCACCAGTCAGCACTATGCAGAGACATGCTTTTGGCCCTGCAAGAGCTAATCCTGATCTGGCTGTACAAGCACTTTGTCAGTGCTAACAAGCTGTGCCCGACTAGTTAAATAGGGAGCATGGCACCTTTCAAATGCCAGTACTTCTTAGCTTACTAGGCCCAGTCCTTTCTTCTTTCTCCCTTCTTCCCATTAGGTCTGGAGATAAACAAGTCTTCACGTTGGGATGTACTACAGGGGCAGCTTCTCTCCACATTTGGCAGTCCTAAATCATGATGCCATACCTACAGCTTCAAGCCAGCATCTCCTAGCTGGGTTGTAGGTTAGAACTTTATTCCCTGGGCTGGGCAACATCAGGAACCTGCAACCACCTCCAGCTGGCTGGGAGGAAAAGGAGCCCTGTTACACAGCAGCGCTCCCAGGCCTCTAAAAGAAGAGTAACTTGACTATAACTTCACCTGCAGGCTCTGAGGATTTATCGGAGCTCTTATCTTCTTTCACTACTTTTGCTCTTCAATTTGTACACCATAAAACAGGGGTAGGCTGGTCACTAGTACACACAAAGAAACTATCCCACTACTACACGGTTTTTAGGCATTACTATGAGACAAGTAAATAAAGACTGTGTTTAGCAACTGAAAAAAAAAAAATAAAGGAAAAAAGAGTATGGCCCAGCTCACAATCAAGGAACCTGGCATGTCAGTACTGAATGACCATATGAAAGCAGTGCAATTAATCTTAATTCATGAGATGAGATTTTCAGGAAGGTTAGGTATCTATGACTAGTTTAAAAAGTAAATGCACAAAGAAGTAATGTGCCACCACAATTGTAACAAAAAGATTGCATGGGAAGTTATGCATTATGGATGATTTAGCAATATCATAGATAGCAGGGGCTCCAGCAAAAAGAGTGAAATCATCCCTATCTTCCCATTTGTTGGCAGAATTTTAACAAGGGGCTCCTGGGAGCTCTTGGGGGCTCCTCCATGGCTCAACAGACAAATTAACTCATCAAAGGGAAGGTAGGGATGATTAACTAACAAGAGCCCCCTCCAGCCCATCACTGACACATGGTTATTTCACCCAGATGGTGTTCACCTATGTGAAACTGGTAATGACAGTTTCAGATCAGATTTACAGAAAAACATAGATAATAAGGTGATGCAAGAGTGACAAGATAAGCGTTATTGGTCTGTGATGCTCTAGACTGTGCCAGAGGCAGCAGAGCTGTTTTGTAATGTTAGCCTCTGTTTTGTAATGCTATCCTCTCCACCGGAGAGATTTCCTGCTGCAAATGGGAGACTCGGTCTCCAGAGAGGCATTTGACCTGACCCTTCCTATATGAGAGTGGGATCAACAGCAAGGAAAATGACAAGAGATGGCAACACTCCCGTTGCATACAGGCAGAAGCAGTTTGACGCCCTTTTGCTGGAAATGGACAAATGCCTCTGTAGCGTTAAGGACTGGGAGATATTTTCTTATGCACCAGGAAAAAAAAAAAAAAAAAAAAAAAAGTTTTTTTGGCTTTTCACCAGATGCAATTGAGGTGACAATTGGTAACATTTTGCTTAGTATCTTCCTACAAGTGTGAAGGGTGCTTGTTGGGCTTTTAAGGACAGTCACTATAGCCAATAAAATCCACACCAGTCCTGGTGGGGAAAAAAAAAGCACAGCAAACACAAAAACAGAAAAAGAATTCCAAAAATGCATAAATTTCCCCCAGATAGGCAGAGATAAATGCCTACTGCTCCTTTTGTGGGTGCCCGGAGGGTCAAATGTCTTACAGAGCACATCCAGCCAGATGTCAGTAAGCATACTCTAAAGTTTTTGTTTATTAGAATAATTGCATCTTTATTGCAAAAAATAATTGCATTTTTATGGATTACAATAAATGCCCTCCTGAAGTGGAGAGAAGAGGCCCGAGGTTCTCTTCATTCAAACTCAGGCCTGGCAGAGTGGATCACACGATAACTGGATGCAGCTAGTTAACTGATGTATATTGGGGGAGGGGGGGAATCATGGATACTAGAAGACTTTTAAAACTCACATCATCCTTGCTTTCCACTGAGGGTCAATGGCTGCTCTGTGGAAATGCACAAACCTACAACATTCTCACCAAAATCGAAATCCCAGTGGGAAGTCTCACTTCCGTAGCATTAATTACCTGCTCTCTCCGAAGCAGTTCCTCAGTTGCTGTCACTGCTCAAACAGCAACTTGGGAGAACAGCGATTGTATTTTTATTTTTTTTTCACAAAGGTTTTGGAGTACTTTCAAAAGCAATTTTGAGTTCTCTCCAGGAGAAACTACCATTCCGGGAGAAAACTCCCATTATTTCTTCTAGTGGCTCATAGGGAAGCAGAATATTCCTCAGACCAAACCAATCCCTCTAGATACCTGTTATCACCACCTCCTTGCAAGTAATCTCTTGGGTCAGAAACACATTTTTCACCCAATCCCTCTATTTTCAGGCAACCATATCTCCTACAGGAGAGATTTGCAGTCCACCAAACTACTTGATGGACTGCCCCTCTGAACCCCTATAAAGATTTAATATCGCTGAGCCCTCAAGGAGCGCTTGTGACAATAGGCAGAAGTAAAGAGCTGTAGGAAGCTCTCCCTGCCCATGTGACACCTCTAACCCTGTAACGTGCTCGGGAGGGCTGATCCTCCTAAACTTCATGTGACGAGCTAGACGGCTGTGAGCAGTTCAGGCAACTCGAAGCTGTCATAAATCAACAAGCCAACAACAGGAGCCCAAGGAGCTCCTCACAGAAAACACTCTGTTGTTCTGACATCGTCTTAGTAATCAGAAGTACCCATTACGGACCAGCACCCCATTGTGTTACTCACAGTAAAGCACAAAAGCACAGATGTGTGTGAGGAAATGAAAGTGCTATTTCACTGCATCACACAGCTAAGACTTCATGACAACACCAAAATCTCAATAGGTTTTGGGTTTGTGCTTTCATAAACAAAACCCAGTGGTTGCTGCATGTGGTAAAAAGCAACCTCCAATCATGGCCCTTCAGACTCATTACGGACTGCTAATTAATTTCTCAATTGTTATGAAGCAAGGCTGTTGTTCTGTGGTATCAGAATGGAAAATCCAGCCAAAACCACCAACGATGTGTCCCAAAGGGGCAGATTTCCACCAAAAACCTGAAACCAGCCTCCAGGGCTGAGCATCCACATACACACAGTCAGGTCTCGGTGCATGCCGACGCTGCAGCTTGTCACTCGCACACTTAGGCATCAGGATCCCTTATGTACCTGCATAAAACTACCGGAATAAAAAACAGACGCTAGAGAAAAAACGTCCCAAAATGCTGGCAGGTGACAACCTGCCAGAAAGGTTGCGAGTTTTTGGTGCATCTGGGTGTTAACCACTGTACTATAACAGGAGCAACAAGTGGATAAGATCTCGCAGACACACACAGACACAAGGAGTTTCGTGTATTTTTTCCCATTCATATGGAAAAAAAAAATTATACACGATTACAGATTTTATACACCAAATCTTTCTCCCTAAAACAAATTTACTCCATGTGATTTCCTCTTTCTGACCTCCCCGTGTGCAATAGGTTAGCGGCACTATGAAAAAAGAATCCTAAATTAAGCTTCACTATGATTTTATCCTTCTGTAATGGCATGGGCCTGAGTTAACGTTAAGTGGGATGGGGCAGCAGGAAAAGAGCATGCCAGGGTTAAGATGGAGCGTCTAGCAGCAATTAGCAATGATGTGAAGTATAAAAATAGCAACAATTAAAAA
>NC_048896.1:77996950-78040070 GCF_011077185.1 Oxyura jamaicensis | reverse complement strand
GAAAAGAAAAGAAAAGAAAAGAAAAGAAAAGAAAAGAAAAGAAAAGAGGTTACACTAGAAATAAAACCATTAAGGGAAATAAATTTAACAGTTTGGCCAATTAGCATTTCTCTAAGAAAGGCAAACTTTCTGCTGCTGTTGTTAAGTGAATGGGGAGGCAAAACCCAGAAGTCTTATCAGAAATATTTACTTCACACTAGCAGTGACTCAGTGAATGTTTTTCCAACAAAAGGCAGAACCACCGTCCCACTTTTTTGTGACCCTCTCTGCAGTTCTAGGGAGAAAATATTTAGTTGAACATTATCGTAAGCTAGAATATGGCTCTATTTATGTGACAAGTTGACAACATACAATTTCATGCTTGTTGAACTGATCTGTGTTATATATTCACTGCGAATATTATGAAGCCTCACCATTATAAATATGAAACAGTATACATTTATTCAAAATAACTCCTGCAGTAGCAATTTATAGCTCGGTT
The DNA here is from genome assembly GCF_011077185.1 of Oxyura jamaicensis. NCBI lineage: Eukaryota > Metazoa > Chordata > Aves > Anseriformes > Anatidae > Oxyura > Oxyura jamaicensis. The sequence goes on along the minus strand of NC_048896.1, from coordinate 78,039,589 downwards.
GTTTGCGTGCTTATGAAGTCCAAATGCCACCTTAAGAAGCTGCATCTCACTAAAACAGATGTGGAGTGTGACTGTGACCAAAGTGGATTTAAGATGACCTCTGTGAAAGGAGGCTATTACATTTTTGTCTGTATGGCAGCTGACACCAGTTTGTATTTAGATATGTAGCCAGTGGGAACACAGTGTAACACAGTGTCCTGAAGGGCTCATTTTAACATGGGCCAAGACATTCGTCTAATGACCTAATTAGCTTACTACTGTTCTGCTGAGTGCTATTCCTCCCTCCTGCAAAAAGGACAGGTACTCGGCTGAGTAGCGACACGGTGAGCATCTTAAGCCTTGGCTGCTGCAGGTGAAATCCTGGCAGAGGAGTGAAATATCTCCTTAATGGGACTGTGAAGCAGATCAGCTGCATTTTCTTGATCACACGCCTGGGGAATGGTGTTGGTGGCCTCATACATCAAACAATAAGCTCTCAAAGCAATTGTTTTTTTGTTCATTTGGGAGTTCTTTCCTGCCTGAAGGTTTCAACCAATGTGTGAGGTTCCTTCATCAAAACGGAGGCGAGTTTAGCCAGTCTCCAATGTGTCCAACTGGGAAAGGAAACGGAGAAGCAGCACACCTCACTCACACTCAGTACAGGGCATTTGCATAAATTCTTCCCAATTACACAGCAGCTGGTTTGAGTAAAATAAATTCCACTTAGTGCTTGAGCGTTTTTAAATGTCAGCATAGCCAGCCGTGGACTATAGTTTACATACGCCTTCCACACAGATGTAATGCTATTCGGCTGGGCTCCTATTTAGAAGGTGCAGAAATGTGAGTCAGGGCAGAGGCATTTGAAAAGGTACCGCAGTCAAATGTGTAAGAAACTTGACACGGCTCTATTAGGAATATAAACATTCTTGTTCTTTTGCCCAGTCTCTGATATTTTCTTCCATCGGAATTGAAGGTCTTTCTCCCAGTCGCAAGAAGGGGTTTTATGATGCATTGTTACCTTTTATTGTTCTTATAAAGTTTCCTATGCCAAATCTGCATCTTTTTGCCTTTACGTTTATTGCTGTGTTAAACCTACAGTGTTGTCTGTTTCCCTACTAAATCTATCCTGTAACCACATACTGTACATTCATTTCTCTAGGACCTCAGTAGCTCTTATCTGTTTGCTTTTATGATCTCTTATGAACTGCTAGGAATAGCAATTTGCAGCGCTGTTTGTAAAGTCATCTCGGTCTGAACTCAGCCTTCCCCTTTTCTGTCATACAGCGGTACTCTCTGCAGTGAAATCCCATTTGCCAGAGAAGAATTTCATTACAGGATGCACTTCAGAGGGACACGAGTTCCTAAGTATCCTGTATGTGCTTATCATGTAAAGCATTTAACGTGTGTTAATCGGAATTGCAAAACGCTGCTCGTTAGAGCAGCAGCCCACATGTTGATCAGGTCCTGTGTTACCTTCCGACTCACTGATACGTTGCCTGCTCCACGGTACCGCCCAGAGCTATTCGGTTTCTGCTCTCTAAGGCCTCAGACATGCTGCTATGCTGTTCACACAATCTCAGTTCTTTTAAGCACTTTGATAAGCTTTATTCTGCCATTATACCATCTAGAACATTAAACACAATGTTTAAGTTCTATGTTAAATCACAATCAGTTCCTATTAACTGTTCTGAGCTCCTCATTTTTATCAACAGTTACTTTATTAAATCCTTAATAATATAGATGGAATAGTTAGTTAATTTGTGTGTTGAGCCATGGATGTTAATTTGTAAACATAATAACATACTGCAATCATTTGCATAATAGCATTTTAATCTTTTTAGTAAAAGCTGTAATTCCCTACAAAGTACGCTGCAGTAGAAACTAAGTGACTATTGGTAATAATAAAAAAGGCCTTAAAATTCTGATCCTATTATAGTGTTGGAACATACCCAAACTGCTACCATAATCTCTGAAATGTTACTGTTCTCTGATTTAGGTGTCTGTGTCAAGAATAAAAATGAAGTATAACTGGTAGCAGTAGACTATTTCCTAAATGTAATTTAGTATTCACTAAGCACCAGCACTTTGCAAATAGCTCTGAGGCTTTCCTTCAAAGTTCAGAGCTCTAGTTATGCATATTGTGTGAGGTACACCATGCAGCTCACCTCTAGACTTTGTTGTGCTGAATAGATGGCTATGATAAATCATGCTGATTTGGCACTGAAGGGCATCAGCCATCAAGGATTTGACTACTATGTCTTTTTTTTCCCCGAGATTATATCTCCTTGAACTGCCTGCCCTGGGCTACTAGTTTTGGAGAAAATTAAAAAGTGTAAAAAAATGCTAGGAGAGGCCAGTACAGAAAATCTATATAGGCTCGGTTCTCTGAAAACCCATTAACACCAGTCACAAGACTGGCAAAGAAAACATTGGTGGTTGTTTAAAAGTCAGGCCAAGTCATTTTACGCAAGATCTGGTAATTCATTAATCAATCTGGCTGCAAACCTTGAATGAATAACCTGAAATAGTAAAAGAGACTGGCAGCCCCACAGAATATTAGAGAGTCTACGATTAGAACCAATGCAAATTACCCTGGTGGAGTTTAAGGCTCCCCTCTACCTTCATTATCTTCCTGATGCAAACCCTTCCAAATATACAAGAAATCATTTTTCCCCGTGCATTTCCCTGCTGCCAGGAGTTAAAGAGTATACATTTCATTGTGAATCTCCTTCTCTCCCCACATTCTCATTGCTTGCAGTACAGCATCTTTTGGCAGCCTACAATAAAGCATAGTAGTCTATTTAGGCTTTCCAAAAACACCGCACATAGCATGGTCTTGAAAAGTAACCTGGGCTACACCTACGCAAAACAATTTAAAATAAAGTCATCAAATATGTTGAGCGTCTCTCTGGAATTGAGAATTATGTAAATAACCGAAATCCATAGACAGGCAGGCAATTCATGTTTTCTGAAGTCTCCTTAAAGGCTAAAAAAGTGTTTTGTCAAGTATGAGACCACCACACTTACAAATCGGTATGATTTTACGCAAGTTCATTACACTTTAATAAGCCATTGCCTATCTATAGGCTGCCTTTTCTCTTTACCTTAATTGAGCTATTTATAAGTAAGGCCAACAAAGAGATATATTCACTGTAGATACCTTCTCCCTCCATAATGCTCGGCACGATTCATAAATAATTTTAAATATGACTAACCTTCCATGACAGGGTATGGTATATTTGAAGAAGCCTCAGGGGACAACAGTTTTTGTAACCAAAAAGCCTTCTTATTCATGTCACATCAAGTTCTACCGTTATTCACGTGTTCACATAGCATTGGCTTGGAGAACGGAAACCTCATTATTTTGATTTTCTAAAAGAAACTAGATCAATTTTTTACAAATACATTTTTTTAAAGGCTGGTTCTTTGTAAAAGCAAATAATGGAAGGGAACAATGCAGTGAAACATCTAAATAACCCATCTTAGGTGGCTTGTTAACTATTTAGTTGCACGAACTTGTGTCAATAGACAGCAGCCTTAGGGGTAAGAACTTATTCATTTTATCTTTCCAGTAGTCAGAACAGCAGTCAAAGAAAACCAGGGGAAAAAGAGAAGTTATCAAGCTGTGAACAGAAAGAAATCAGCTAATTGATAATATGCGTACACACAGACATTGGTAAGAAAAAGACAAGCTTGGTTCAGGATCTGTTATACTGCCATGTGAGCAGAATAATGCAGCAATGAATTAGGTACTTCTGCAAGATACTGGTGTGCTTTAGTACTAGAGTGAAGGCCAATATCTCATCACACCTAAGCTGATGGGAGCAGGGACTTATACTCAACAGTTACACGCTATCTAGACTAATTGAACCTTTATCTCATTTGGCTCCTAGTTGCTACCATAACTATTAATAATTCGTCATCCATGAGACTTCCAGTGCTACTGGAATTGCCTAAGCTTGTGGGTGCTCAGCTCAGGCGAGCTTCCAGGAACATGATTTGCAGAAAGCCTGAAAATTCCCTTTCTGAAATAAAATCTTTTCTTAAAAAAAATAAAAAATAAAAAAAAAATTAAAAAAAAATGAAAAAGTGCACCAGCTTGAGACAGCCAGGAACTTTTTAAAAGGATTTTTCAACACAGGCCCTGACCTAGTCAAAGGCAGATGTAATGCATTTGTAACTTAAAGGACAGTGCACTTCATTCAAGGTTAGATTTTGCAATTAACACTACCTGGCTTGTGCAATTAACACTGTAGTTGTGCTTCTCAATATTGTTTGCCATTCCTGTTCTTTCCCTTCCAGCCCGAAGAGACTGTATTTCTATTTTGATATGACTAGGCCTCATCTGGAAGCTTAACTTATATAAAACTTATTACTCCCATGATGATATGAGAGTTAAAAAAAAAAAAAAAAGTTTTTTTTCTTTAAAAAGAAAAGCCAATGTGGATCAATATGGAAAAATCCAGAGATTACCAAATGGGAAACTGTGTAAAACTTCCATTCTCTGTGCTAAAACAAATAGTTCCTCACAGAGTATCTGAGATAATCTCTGGAGAAAGAACACATCTTCTTCTGTTCTTGAGCACCCCCAGTCGTCACATTACAGAGCGGCAGAGAGGAGAAATAGTGCTATGTATCCAGCTGCACAATGGAGACTGGGGACAGGGTTAATGGATGGGAAGAAAGAATAACTGTTTCCTTCCCATCTTCCTAGGCCAAGCAACCAAGAAATGGAAATAAAACACGCTATGAAACTGAAAATAGTCTTGTCTTAGCACTGCAGCATTGCAAGATGCTATTAGAGAACAGTTTGTCCCTACAGGTAAGCTTGGGCCCATCTGTGCTGTCAGAGACAGCGGTGCATCCTCTAGCTGAAGTCAGGAAGTGCTAGGGAAGGCAGGCATTTGCATAGAGGACAGCAGAATTTGTCCGATAGGAAAGAAGTAACATTTCACTTCCGAACCATTATTTCTGACTATAAGTTGCTGCCTATATGCATCCCCCCAGCTGCATGCCACTGATTTCTCCACACTGGATTTTCAGATGCACGCAGGCCCACAAGGCTCCTGTAAGGACCAGTACCTCTGTGTCACGGTGTCCAACAAGGTTATGTACCAACCTGTACGCCTGTCTTGCTGTTTGCAACACACTTTGATTTCAGAACTGAAGCTGCCTGACTTAGGAAGTGACAACTGTTATCCAATTGCTAACCTTACATTTTGAAAGTCTGTATCTTTCCCTGATTCTTCCAAAAGAAAAATGCCTCTTCATGTGGCTTTTCATAAATGAGGAAAAATACATATACATTATTAAAAAGCAAACCCACTCTCACCCAGTGTTAATTCTGATACCAGCTGCAAATGTGTTACCTGCCCCTTGCCTCCCTGCTGCTGACACCAAAAATTTACAAACAGACCAGCTGTACCTTGCGTGAGGGGTGCAACTGAAATCCAAGCACACGACACAGCTTTGCAAAATGTGTCGTGGGACATTACAAAACTACTGAAAAAATGAGGGTCTAAGAACAGGGTTGATTTCATTCTGATTTGAATAAAATTAATCCCAAACTACTTGGATGTAAATGACAGAAAGATTGAACAGAGAGGGCCAGCTTCTGCTATCAGTTACGCTGATAAATATAAATCCTGAGTAACCTTATCAGCATCAGGGAGATCACTGTGCGTTTATAGCTGTATACAAAAAAGAAGAATTTCATTCAGGACATCTTAGGCAAGCTATATTTTACCTTCAAAAGCATTTTGCTATACTGTGGCAGTTAATCTTTTCCAGCTATTAAGCTCCAGAGTGATCATTCGGGGCTTCCCCCAGCAAGCGGGGCCGGCCGTAGTTCCTGGAGCTGCCGAGGCCACGTGAGAGGCGGCACCAACAGCTTACTGTTGCACAAGGTCTTCCTGCCAGCTAATCAATTTATTGTCCAATTTCCCGGTCCGTGGACAATCTATTGCATTCTCTATCATCGCAGAGGGAAGGTGGCTAGGGTTCGGGGGGGCACAGCAGCCCCATCACTATGGGGTGGAGAATCATGAAGGTTTTACACAACAAAAGAAAGAAGACTGGAGACAGAGATAAAGAGACTGCGGCCCTCCTCTTGTACAGCTTGAACCCCAAGGCAGTATTTTAAAGAAAACATTTAAGTCTCTCCTACCACCCTTCAACTTTTACTTTCAGACCGCTCTCTGCCAGGAGATCTATGAAACATCCCAAATGATGAGCTGGTTCCTGAGCGATAACACAACCATCAGCCCTCACTGCCTTGCCTGCTATATCCACCCATTTCCCCTCCTATACTCAACCTATGAGGACCTTTCAATCTGTGTGCAAAGTGCTCTGAGAGGAGCTTTCTGATTGTGCTGGGTCTGGCTGGGATGTTAACTTTCCCTGCAGCAGCCCATACAGTGCTGCGCTCTGCACTTGTAGCTAGAACAGCAGTGGTATCACACCGGTGTTGTGTCTGCTGCTGAGAAGTGCTGGCACAGCATCAGGACTCTCTCTGACCCTCCTAGGGGGTGGGCAAAAAGTGAGAAAGAAACATCACCAGGGCAGCTGACCTAAACCAACCAAAGGGATATTCCATACCATATGATGTCACACTCAGCAATAAAAGGTGGAAAAAGGAAGAAGAGGGGAGGGGTGGGCTCTCGTTGCGAAAACGTCTGTCCTCCTCCTGAACACCAGCTACGTGCGTTGAGGCCCTGCTTCAAGGACGTGGTCAAGCATCGCTCATTTGTGGGAAGTAGAGAGTAATTTCTTTCCTCTGCACTTCCACATAGCCTTTACTTGTTTTGTTTAGTTATTCCCTTTCCCCCTCCCTTTTCCCCTTTCCCTTTTTTCCCTTTAGTTGAATTGTTTAATTAATAATAATATTTCCTTAATTATATATATATATATATATTTTTTTTTTTTTTTCCCCTCTTTAATTAAATCATCCTTATCTCAGCCCGTGAGTTGTTCTTTCCTTTACTTCTTCCCCTCCTCATCTGAGGAGGGGGAGTGAGAGAGCGGTTGTGGTGTTCAACTGCCTAGCAGTAAAACCACCACACTGATACAGTAAAGCCTTTTACGAAAGAGGCACCAGCTCCAGCTCTCCATCGGCTGGCTGCTGCGCTGCACTCCGCTCCTTTCCAGGGACTGCAAGAGGAAGACAGCAAACAGGTTTCAACTTTTGGTTTTCCTCATAGCTGACAATTGTGCAACTCCCTGTCGTTACGCCACAGCACAGCGTACTCAAGGCACTCTTCAGCCGTTTCCTTTCAGAAATCAAAACTTCCATTTAATTCTTTTCAAGGCTTTTTTTTCCCCCTCTCTCCAGATCACAGGCCTGCTTTTGATCATGAGGATTAAAGGCGCCAGGCAGAACCTGTAATGCACATCATCACGTTTGCTGTCTCTCAACGGGAGAAAAATAGTAAACCCGTTGTCCACCAGGCTTAAAAAAAAGAAAGAAAGGAAAAAAAAGCAAGCAAATGCCTTGCAGCGTGCACTTGAATAGCCTTACCTCGAATATATTGGCGGGTTCATTGCTGTACTGGTTGGAGATGATCTCTGACTGGTCGCTGTACCACTTGAGCCCCCCCAGAAAGCTGTCCGTGTCCAGGTCGTTCACGTCTAGTTCGGAGAGGTCAAGTTCTGGGAGATCTGGGCAAAGAGGCTGGTCTTCGCCAACCAGAGCAGCACACTGCAGGAAACAGCAATGCATAAAGAGTTTCATTAATTGCCAGGAATCTATTAACTTTAATATCATGTGATAAGAACTAAGCCTCGATTAAGCTATGGCACGGGGTCACTAGAATTGTTTTCTGAAAAAAGACAACAAACCACTATTAGATCCTTGTTAGCCTTGCACAGGTATTCAAAGAAGAGGGGGAAATAGGAGGACGTAAGCTGCCTTCTCTAACATGTCTCTGTACAGTAGCAATCATTTTCCTTCTCCCTATCCTCTTTGACAACAACAGTGTCCAAAGGTTTATAAAATCCAATAGCAGAGGCCAAAGCACGGCCTTATTCTTCGGCTGCTTCAGAGCGAACCGGTGCAGGTACAAGTTACAGCTGAATACCTCTGGGCAAGGTCTTTCCTGCATTTCCTGATGCGTTCAGGTTAAAGATGCACAGCCTGTTCCAGCCTCCAGGCCTGGAGGCGAGCTCAAGCTGGACATACTCACACTCTCGCTTCTGCAGATCATACCACAGTCCTTGAGGTCAGCCGTGATGATGGCCACCCAATGGGCATGACAAAGTAGGGGCAGCGATGCTGCTGCACGGCTTCCCCAGCAGGCTAAAAGATGCACAGAGCACGACTACTGGGTACGCAGCAGGGTCCTGGCCACTGAAGTGTGCTCTGAAACACCCCTATATTTACGTCAGGGTGACAGGCACAGTCAGTTCTTGGAGCCTTTCACCTGCTTCGCACACTACCTTTTCTCCATATGGCAAGTACATGCATTGTCCCAGGTCTAGAGCTTCCACCCAGCCCCATAATTGTCCCCAGACAGTGGCTGCTGTGACAGAACACAATGGCTTTTTTTCCTCTGGCAGCCCAGTAGCATGCTACTTCTGACTCGGTAACCCTAATGGAGAGGGTCTGTGAAACACTTTGATTTAGGTAGGAAACAAAGTCTGATCTGCACAGACACTCTTCAGCAGTGCTACATGTTTTTGTCTCCGTGACTTGTGAACAGAGCAGTGATAAATACAAATAAACCCGGAATAAGTATCCTTTTATATGCTAGTATGAAGCTGATACAGTACTGACTTACTAAGCAAGAAAACCATTAATACCATCCACTTTAGCATGGCAATTGAAACCCACCAAACCCAACTCTCAGTTATGGAACACGCACAGTAACAGCTTGGCGAGTAACGGAGCCCCGTACGTCAATGCTGCTGGATGAAGCAACTCCTCCTGCGCTGTACCATGTACCCTTGGGACCCATCCCCAAGCATCTACATGGGCACGGTGCCAAACACCCTTATGTTCCTGAAAGCCGCCAAGGCGCCAGGCACTGAATGGTTAAAGCATAAATGTGCTGTGTCTCAGGGCTTCCACACTGAGTATTTCTCACCCCGTGTTTAGGGTGGCCAAGAGCCTACCCAGACAGCAGGTCCTCCTCTACTCCCGTCAGCCGACTGGGTGGCTTGAGCGATTTCCCAACCTGTGTTTGGATTGAAGTCAACCCAGAAAACGCCGCTCTCTGGAGAGGCAGTAACACCGTGTCCACTGATGCGAATTGCTCAATACTTGGTTATGTCACTCTTGAAGGACCGCCTTTCACGAGCACGCAAGCAGGAGCTGCTGAAGGTGAATTTCATTGAGGTTTTGTCTTCGGGAGCCTCGGTATGCCCACAGCGCACGGGCTGCATGCAGCGGCGCAGCCACCAGCGACGATTTTGTCTGTTGGCACAAGGGCTCGGTGCAGCTGGCGCGAGCTTTTATTCAGTGGACAACTTTTACGTCTACCAGGACACTATGAGGTAGTCACGTAACAGGCCAAGGGGCAAGGCAGGTTGCAAAATGAGGCTCTGAAATAGCACTTGTTCCAATTTCCATTACTTAAGGGGCTGCAGAACTTTATGAAGTCAAAACCTCACTTAGGTCATTTTTACTGCACACCGTTTTTTTTTTTTAGTATTATTTTGGACGTAGAAGAAAACAAAGAAAAAATTAAAGAGTTCCCTCTTCTTTAATGCTAGACATAACCTTCCAGAAGCAATCTTATAATGCAGAGATGACCTTTTTTGATGCTTGGCTGAAATCTCTGATCTCATTAAAGGATAATCTAGTTTTTGACTGAAAAGGTAGCTTCTCAGCATCATTCTCAGGTTTGTGTTGTGGAGGTCAGTAGCTTATAACTGATGCTGTAGACTTGTAAAGTATCCTGCTGATCTGTTTCTGCTTTCGTTTGTAAAAATAGCTTCAGTCTGTGAACTTAAAGATTTACTTAAAGATTTTAACTCTTGGTAATATGCATTTTCAAATTCCTACGATGGGCTTTTGAAGAACATAAACGATTGTATTTTTAAAAAAAAAATAAATCCTCATCACAGCTTTCTTTTGCCTGTAATGACTGCAATGTCACTTAAAAAATGTAATTGCTGAAATGAAGTATATATGCTCTTGCCGATGTTGACATGATAATAAAATCTATGTTTCTGAATATGACATTACGCTTCTAATCTGAGACACATTACTAGCAAGTGTTCCTGTTATTAATTTATATTTGGCCTTTGGATGATGCCAGGTTTAACACTCCAAGTCCTAAAACTGTCCTCATCTGACATGCTGATATTTACTGTTTGCCTATACATCTGTAACAGGTGCACCTGCATTGCTATGATACATTTTACCCTCTTCCCACCCTTATTTGATATAATAGTTACTCCATAACTGTGGCCTTAATTTCGTAGTATCGTTCAGAAAGATAAAGCAGTCACTAAACACAAAAGGCTAATTGCTGTGCGTTATTTCACTCCAACAGACTTTTTTTTTTCTCTTAGTTCAGGCGCAAACAATAAATTAGCTTAACTGCACTGATGATAATGAATCATTATAATTAAGTATAATTCTCCATTAACCTTTTGAATGTTTTTGTGCCTCTGAAGGTAAATCAAAAAAAAAAAAAAAAAAAAAAGAAGAAGAAAAGAAGAAGAGTGGACTTGTGCCACATTAATTATATTAATGAAAAACTAATCTTTGTTTTGTTTTTAACAAGTTTTTCAAAGAGCCAAGGGGCGAACCCAGGAAAGACAGACCTGACAGAATGTGTGTCATGTGGGTTCTCTCTATCAATCCTCGCAACCTTACTGTACATCACCTTCATTAAACTGTGAAACACTGGGGACGCTGATCAGCTACAGTGATGCAGGCCTTTATTAAGCAACACGCCATCCTGTCATTATGTGAGCAAGATTCTAATACATTTTAAGTTGACAGCAAACATTAATGATTCAAAAAATGAAGGCTGCCTCCGGTACCTGCCGCCTGCAATATTTGAGATCGGTAAAGGTGATCCCCAGAGCCAGCGCAGCAGGCAGGCACTCCTGTGCTGCTCCAGAAAGTGCAGTGCAGGAGCACGTTGGTAAAATCCTACCAATAGTTAATCCATCCACCGCACAATTAATATTAAGATCAACCCTTCCCCCCCCCCCCCTTTTCTTTTTCCCTCCGCACTATGAAGAAGTCATTGACATAAATTATCCATTCTGTTTCTAGCTTGAAATTACTGCAGGAACTCTAGTGATTAAAATAAATCTTCAATATTTCCATATAACTGGTTCCTCAATCAGCTCCTAGCAGCATTAGGAATAATACATGATGGAAAAATGAAGCTCCAGCAGCTGAGACCCATGCTACAAGCCAGACAACAACCCACAGGATACTCCAGCTACTCAGAAACAATTAGGACTTTGGAGCCAGAAAGTCATCCACTTACAGCCTTGACTCATAATAGCTACAGGACATATGAATTATCCATATCTATTCCACTTTACCAAGGAATCAAAACAAGATAAGAGCAATTACAATATGCAAACAGAAATCAGCGGATACAATGGCAAGCTGCAAATATTTAAAACTCGACAAAAAGACTTAAGGACCCACATGCATGCTCTGCCAGATAGGGAAACCGCACAGGAGAACGCTGCAATGTTTTTACTTCAGATGGGTATCTCTGCATGGACATCTTATTTAAAAGGCATCACACGTAACCTTTTTCTCCCTCCCCTGTTGCCTGAGGGGAGCGTTTTAAGCACTTATTCCAAGCTCGCAGCCAGGGGGTTAGCTCCTTCCAGCAGGTCTGTGCTCTGGCTTCCTCTCGACGGGCTCCACAGAAAGTTTGCCTTGCTGCCCAAGTTGCCCGAACTTTGAGGTAAGGCTCCCTTCTGCCGAATCCAAACGCGCAGATATCCTCACGCCTCACTTTATACTCCAGAGATTACCAGGGAGCTGCTTGCCTTTTCTTTTCCTTTTTTTTTTTTTCTTTCCTCCTTTATGAATTGTAGCCAGCAGAAGCTGTGGGTTTGATGTATTGCCGTCTATTTTTACACAAGCAGCAGCGGCGGCGGTGGCAGCAGCAGCAGCAGCAGTTCGCACAGTCCTGCATAAACTCTATTCTCACGGTTCATCCTCTTGTCTCTGTCGTGCAGTGGCATTTAACCGTTTGTTGGACTACTTGGGCCGGCCGAGAGCCCTGCTCTACAGGACATTAGCTACAGGATAATCATTCCAAGACAAAAGAAGCAGGGCAGCGTCTACTTCCAGAAATCTCTCTTAAAAGCATCTAAAGCAAAACCCCAGGGTGTTCATTCCTGTGGGGGGGGGGTTCAATTCTGCAGCTGACAAACAAGGAGGAAACCTGCCACAGAGCAGAGTGAAACGAGCAAGGAAAATAGGAAGCCACTGGTTAATTTAACTTCTTCTTCCCCCCTTTTTTTTTTTTTTTGGAAAAAGAAACGTTAACCTTATTCTAAATAAACATGGCATTTTTCCAACCAGGCCACTAAACGCCACTGGAAAGACTTCAGACACTGATTCATATCAATATCTTGGAGCATAAATATTGCATATGACGGGGGAGAGCGAGCCAGAGGCACATGCAAATAGTTTCCAACTGCAGGAGATACCGATGACAGGAGCTAAGCTTTGATTTGCTCAAGGCACCGCGGAGTAACCTTAAAATAGCAAACTTACAGGAGTTGAGATAAGGCTCGGACTCGCTCGCAAAGTCCGCCGGCCGGCCCGTTGTGCCGGCTCCCCGCCGAGGGGAGCCCCCCGCGCCCCCCGCTCACCTCGATGTCACTCCATGCAGAGTCCTGGCTGCACATGTCCCACGCCATCCAGCTCCCGGACCGCAGCGGCGCCGCTCGCGAACTACAACCCCGAGCCGGGCAGGGAGCACAGGCGCATGCAGGCGACGAGCCCCTCTCTGAGCGTGAACCGAAGGCACCTGTCTTACTACTGCTCCCCGTCACATGACAAAGCTATTAAAAAGTAGGCTGGGCTGTCACTCATCCTGCCTTCTTGTGCCGCCGCTCCAGCCGTGACGTCGCGCAGAGGCAGACCCAGGCGGAGGCGAAGTAAATCTTCCTAAAAGCCACTCAGACCTTTGAGGCTCCAGCACCACGCTGTGATTAAAATCGCATCGCCGCGCCACACCCCCGGAATTGTGCCGCTGCCTGCCATGCAACAGCTCCCGTCCCTCGCCGCCTGCCTCTTTTAAAATTTCTCCCCCCAGACCCCCCTCCCCCCTTTTTTCTTTCGGCCAAAGCAAACAATGTGCAGAGCCGTATTTATGACAAAGTAAAGAAACTCAGAGGCGAGCTGCAGCACGTGCGCCCTGAGCAGCCTCCAGCCTCTCCGTGCGGCCACCGCGGCGCGCTTCAATCCGGGGATGCGAGCCTGGAGTTGGGCAAAAGTTACGGCATGGGATGGCGTTTTTATCACTCGGGGATTTTACACCTGGCAAAGTTAATTACTCACTGACAACTGCAACCAGAGTTAGTTTTTGTACCAGCAAACGCATTGGCAAAAAAAAAAAACAAAAACTATTTCCCAGGGATGGATTAAGTATCGGTAAAAGCCAGTCCTGCAGTTACCTCACCCGCGACAGCAAGGGAGCCAGGTCCCTTTTTCCAGCTAAATTACAGCATTTCTCAGCTGCTCTTTAGTCATTTCTGTGTCTCAGTGCACGAAACCAGTGTTATGACATGCAACTGCCCCCGTCCTGCCCGGGACCTCGCGGATTCCTGCCTGCGCTTTCCTATAAGCACCCATGCGTCAGCCTCGCCTCCGGGCGCATTTCAGTATATACACCACGCACCCACCCCTCTGACCTGGGCCAAGCGTTTTCTCTTTGGGAACACACACAAAAAAAGCCCTTGTCACGTGAAAACACAGACCTGCCATTAACAGGAGGGTTTCTTGGTTTGAGCCCTTTGCAGCTCGCTTGCTGAGACAACAGGGGCTGCTGCAGGTGCAACTGGTTTATGGTGGCACCGTCCACTGAATACATAACAAACCCAAGGTACCAAATATACCTGCAAAACACCTCCCACATCAGGAAAAACAAATAAACAAAGGTCTTGTTTAACTAGCCCCACCTGCCTCCTTGTTTTCTGGAGTTGTATTTTTTTAATTAGCTGGGTTCAAAAGTCTTGTAGAAATGTAAGCACTGGATCCATCACGCTGGGCTCCCAGTCAAAGTCACCAAACGATAATTGATCATCCTCCTTGTCATGAAATATTCATTTTCATTGTTATTTGCAAACTTGAGCATTCTAAAGGCTAAATGAATTCAATTATCATACCAGGCTACGACAATTTCGCTGAGAGAAAAAATAAATAAAAAGAACAGTTCTTGAAATAGCCTTTTTCCCACAGATATTAAAAACTTCAGAAATTGTTGTAAGTCTCAGATATATTCTTGGCTTATTTGTGTTCCCTTGTAATTCATTATTGCCAGTTTTCCCTGCTTGTGCTTAAGTTGCAAATCACATCACACTGTCATATTTTCACCAAGCACAGATGACAAAAATGGCATTGTTTTTACTTTACTTAATTAAAAAAAGCCACAGCAAAATACCGAATGACTACAGAAAGCCTTTCCTACGAATGATTAAATTAACGGCATTGCTTTGCTCTTGCGACTAAAAAAACCTAATTTCCTTCCCAATTATATGCTGATTTAATGATAAAACTGCAGTAAATTATTAAGATCTGGGGCAAAGGTGAGTACCTCTACCCTCCGAACAGTCAGCTGTGAAATAATGCTGGGCACCTGCCCGCCTGAAGTGCAGTCAGTTCTTATTAATTATTATCTGTGGATCCATGGCTGGTGGAATATTCTCCTTCAATACCTACTTATAATTGTGTTCATTGACTGTGCCGAATCCATCATCTTTTTTTTTTTTTTTGAAGTTTTCATTCACACCTTTTATAGAAATGTATTTACACTGGAACATTTTATATTGCTGTTTTGGATATTTTGACCTGCTCATGTTGTTTCTATTTTCTACATTTCCACTTCACTGCTTTCCCTTCAAATTAGCAAGTTAACTGATAAATATAAACTGTAACCTTAGCAGTGCTCTCACCGTGCAAGCGTTAGAGATTGGAGAACTTTCTTGGTACATGGCAGGCAGAGCAAGCTATCTGTAATAACAACCGAGTCCTCCGGAGCTGTGCTACGGCCCCAGCCACGCCGTGGCTTGGACTTTGCTGGCAGCCCCAGTGCCACCTGGCAGGGATGCCAAGCACGATTCAGACTACAAAAGACCACGAGGTTTAAACAAGGGTTCCCCACAGCTCAGGAGGAATTCATTTATTTTTAACCAAACTGTCCGACCCATGCCATATATATAAATTTGCTCGCTAGGGCCTTTTTTCATGTTTTAATGTAGTGGGTTTTTTGAGCGTAGTGCATCTAGGAGGAGAAAAGAGGGGAAGGCAGTTGCAATGGGCTCGTAGCTTGGGAACTGCGCAGCCTCAGCACATGTAAATGAAGCCTGTGAAACACAGCCAGCACCTAAGCTTCCCTCCTCAAAGAAACCTTGTCTTCTGAAAAGTCCCCAGCAGCTTTAGCAGTACTCTTGCCCAGTGTTTTGACAACATGAAAGAATTGCACAAACGTCTTTTCTGGGGCAATATCTGAGTACGCACACACGATTTTGTTCCGTAACAAACACAAAGAGAACTCTCTTGTGGCTGGTGAAGTCTGCGGGTCCAGTTGACCCAACCTGTTCTGTCTAAACGCCTGCTGTAAAATCCCCCTCTTTCACCACATTTCCCTCTTTTCAGGTGACTCCATACCTAGTCTCAAAAATTTGCCGCTTTTTCTTCTTCTTCTTCAAAGGACATAATTCACGAATGCACTGGTGAGCCTTCCAACTGCACTGGGGCACAGACTCCCAGATCCTGAACCATGTTTTAACAGGACTGGAAGGCATGGCTCCTGGCAGCGACAGGGAAGAGGATTCAAGGACCAAAGTCTTTAAGCTCTCTTTTTCTTTGTCTTTTTCTTGGATTCAGCATTCATTCTGTCTCTTTCTCTTATTCTTTCACCCACCTTTTTTTTTTCTTTTTCCCATTTGTGGTCATTTTTGTTCCCTGTAACTTTGGTATCTCAGATATCTTAGGTATCTTGTAGCCCCCTGACTTTGAAATCCAAAACTGAGTCCCTTCATCACAACACCAACCAAGTTTCTTCCTTTGCTTCCAGGCTACGGTGCTTGCTGATTTTCAGCAAAGTTGGCTAATATCCAGTGGAGTAAGGGAAATCAAACTTGAATTAAAAAACAGCGTAGTTCAACCAGCAGAGGTTTGCAAACCAGCTCCCCCACCAGTGAAACCCCTTCCCCCCGACCCTCCACTTGTGAGCGTCCTTATAGCAGAAGCTAAGCCAACTGCGTAGATATAAAAGATCAAA
The DNA here is from genome assembly GCF_011077185.1 of Oxyura jamaicensis. Taxonomy (NCBI): domain Eukaryota; kingdom Metazoa; phylum Chordata; class Aves; order Anseriformes; family Anatidae; genus Oxyura; species Oxyura jamaicensis. Next base: position 78,023,174 of record NC_048896.1, on the reverse strand, counting down.
CCGCACTCCAAAGGTGTGTTAGTGTGAATGGTGTTCTATATAAAGTATATGTACCCTATTAATTTTTTATGAGAAATCTTCCTTCTGTGCAACTTTATTCTTATTTTTTCCACAGTCCTTCTGTATTTGTTTTCCATTCTGTTCTCTCTGTTCCACTTCCATCCTATTTGTTTTTTGTGTTTTTTTTTTTTTTTTTCCTTGTCAGTTTCTTTTCCTTATTTATCCAGCCCATCTTACCCAGAATATGCAGCCAGTAGCGCAGACCAGCATAAAAACTCCTTGAACTTCTGGGTTCACTGGTGCAGCAAGTTTACAATGGAGTAAGGCAGTGTGCCCTCTCCAACTTTGCTAGGGCAGTTATTATTATTACTATTATTTTCAGAGAGAAACCACGATGGTGCTCTGTACCAGCTCTCTGAAAGGCTCCAGAGATCGGGGCCAAATTAATTTCTGGCTGAGCTCTGGGCCACGGGCCACTGTCTGAGTAGCGGTACACTACCGAGTCCAAAATAACTTTCTCCGAACAGTGATGCGTTACTGACATTACTGACACCAGGGTGAATTTTGCCACATCTGCCTCCACATACTGAGGGCTCAAATAAACAGTGCTGGATGCCAATGGAAATTGCTCGCCTGTTCTCATGAGGATGGGCCTGACTGTGAATATTCACTATTCCTGCAGATCAGCTGATTATCAGCGGTAACCTGGCTTGCACACGTGCAACCCCTTGTAACTCAGTGCTTGTAAAACCTTCAGGAGTGCTGAAGTGCAGGAACATAGGTACCGACTGAAAGAAATCTTCCTAAATCTTCTCATACCTCCCTGAGCATTTCCCTCTTCATGAGCATATTTCACTTACTCATTACTAAAACAAGAAAGGCAAAGGCACTCCAGCTGATTACATAAAAAGTACATTTATCACTTGTTTCCCCCAACATTTGGAGCATATGTTCTCCAGGACCCACATTTTGTATGATTTGCAGGAAAATCCAGCTTGTCAGGCCTGTTAAAAGCAGCATGAACAATGTCTTTCACTCGGGTGTTACTGTTTCCCAGAGAGACTAATCTATAAAAGAGAATCTACATGGAAATTTATTGCCCCTATATGTTTGAGAAACGGAGCCATGAGAACCCATCAGTTTCCTGGGGAGGCTTTGCTGCAGTTTGAGGGCAGACACCCAACCAAGCAAAGGAGACAGATGCCTCTTTTGCAGCTCCTTGCACGTTTGCAGAGCCTCCTGCTCCTGCAGGCAGGACCCCACCAAGATTACAGACTGGTGCAGGTTTTGGTCATCTCTCTTTTACTCACCTTATTGCTGAGATTTCCTTGAAACAAGAGAAATCACGGAGTTCTTTTTTTCCTCTTTTGAGCCTTGGGAAGAGACCAAAAGCCCTCCCTGCCTACCTTGGATGCTCACACAGCCCATCAGGGGACGGGCAATTGTCTTCTCCAGCTGCAGCCACCAAGGGCAGAGCTTGTGAAAGCTTCAGGTATAAAGCCTGTACTTGTAAGTTTCCATAAGGCCCTGGAAAACCCCGCCCGGATTCTTCCTGTTAACCCTATTACCATCTACCTTGCATCATTTCCCTTGGGGCATCTAAAGTATTGCCCTGGAGCTCATTTCCCAGCTTGTTCATTGTTAAAACTGATCTCATTTTCACTAACTTTTTCTGAGCGGGATCTGCAGGACAATCCCAGGAACAATCACCGGGGACTCGATACCCTAGGGCGGGTGAAAGATTCCCCAGAGCGATTTGCTGAGAGCCAAGGCTGCTCCAGAGATACCATCTAAACTGCTCTCTGAAGTGACTTGTGAGGCTGCCATCCCGACAAGGTGTCCCAGCTGGAAGGGGAGCCGTGGTGTCCTGGCTGCCATGGTGCAGGAGAGCAAGCTCCTGGCCAGTTCCACTTTGTGGTGGGCTTGAAGGAAAAACAGAAGAAGAAATTCACCTACTTTCATAACACCTCCCATCAGTTCTCTAAAATGGCTGGGGAAGCAGTTGCAGTGGAGCGCACACAAGTCTGCAGCACAGCACTGGAGAGACGCTAACCTTTAAATACTCTGAAATCAAATCTTGTTTTACACAAAACTGCTATGGTAAAGTCGATGTGAATGAAGCACCTTTGAGTGAAGGAACAGAGGGAAAGGCAGTGGACAGCTTTAGTGCCTCCTAGCAATTTTTTTTAATAAACTGGAGATGACAGACAGCCTTACCAACACATCTCTCATCTTCAAATAAGACTTTCTTCAGACAGAGCTCAGTGGAACTGAGTCAGCCTTTTTTCTTGGGCCTAGCTCTCGGCATTTTTCATATTAAAACAAAGTATAATGCGGAAATAATTCTGAACGGTAGTCATCTGATCGGGTTTTACTAGCACGGGCCACAGACACACTCTGCTACAATCTCAGGCAAACAAAATAAAGGGAAGATATTACTCAAAAGAACTAGAGCTTTTTTTTTTTTCTTTAAAAAAAAAAAAAATCTCTGCCATGTCATGAGCCAAGTAACCCTTTCTCTGGGTCACGCTGGGCTGTGAAGGAAGGTGAGCTCCCAGGGAGCAGGCTGTAGGTAGGTACCAGCGCTGGGCGCCGTGGTGAGCACCACGCTGCTTGGCCTCGGGCAGCCCCGGAGCACAGCAATTGTTGCTGCCTCAGCTTCCCACAGCCCCTGCGCCCCATTTTCCCAAGTCAGTCAAGGACAGGCCAAGAGGAGATGGGGTCACCTCACTGCAACAGCCAACGCTCCTGAAGGATCAGCTTCGCTTGACCTCTTAACTAGTGGTTCCTGCCAGCCAACACTGAGCCCAGGGGTTATTTTTAGCCAGAAGTCTTCATGAATTGCAGTTAACTTGCAATATGCAAACTAGTGACTAGTGCTAGAGGAATCCCTATAGGTTTCATGGTTCCACTCTGTGCTCAAAAGTCCAATTATTCATTTTTCTTGGAGCTGCAATATTAATCTAAAAAAGTTGCACAAATGGCAAGAGATGTCATGCTGCCTCCATCCCCAGTTCAGAAAAGTGAAATAAAGGCAGATAAGCATTTAGCCCAGGGGTTATTAGCTGTACCAAATGCAGCTGTAAACCTTTGGAGGCTGACCCTCTGCTAGCAATGCTTTTGACGAGAAATTTGTCAGTTCTTCCACCTTTGACTCAGGGCCAAACAAACCAGGAAGGAAACAGAAGGGGAGAAATGCTAGCAATAAAAAGGTTTGGTCTGAATTACTATTTTATTTTAAATTATTTTAGTTTAGTTTAATTGTTTTATCCAGATCACCTACCTGCACAAGAAAACTCAGTAAATTATGGGAGTTAAAGAGGCTGGAACTGGTCACTGCTCCAAATCCCTTGGAAGGGAATGGGAATTCTTAAATGGGTTTAGGGAGGCTTTGACTCAGACCTTATCACAGAAGATGAGACCAGGACAGTTAAAAGCAGAAACTCCTCCACACATTTCCTCTGGTTTTCCTTTTGATACTGCTCAGGCTTCCCCAGCTTTTCCCTGTGAATGGAGCAGGGACGAAATGCTGAAATTGCATCTGCTATCACCATTTTGGATATCTTTGCTCCTGAGAAATTTAGTATTTGCCGAACATCATTTGCCCTGGGGCACTGGTTAGTCTCTTCATTATTTTATAAGTGGGTACCAGCGAAGATTCATACCTCTTCCCCAAAAGAGCTATGGCTGTACTTTCATTACTTTATGCCAATCAACAGATAAGGCAAGTTTGCTACTTTCATGTTTATCCCTGATGGATCTCTACCATCGTAAAATTCCCCGACAATCTGACACAACTAAACATTATTTGTAGTCTCTGCTCTGTCGAACTCCACATGCAGAATGGCAAGGCAGGGCCACGTATTTAAGCAGAGGCATTAGTGCAGCACTCCCACTAAAACAGAGACCTCCCCGCAGCGTACCTTTTCCCTTCTGTCCATTCCAGGCTTACCTGTCTTCTCTGAGGAACAAAGAACTAAGCAAAAATAGGAAACTGTCTGAATGGAAGATTATTTTAATTTCTGTTAAGAGTTGCTAAGCAAAAAAAAAACACTATGAAAAACCAGCAAACCAACACCAAAGAGCACTTCATCATCATATTATTACCAATTTATTAAACCAAGATCGCATACAATGGAGAAATGACTGTGACACCTCCCCTGGGGTTTTTGGGAGGTAGACCTCCAGCTGTTTCATTCTCACATGCAGTCCTGCTTACAAAGACATGGAAAAATCTTTGCACTTCAGCTCAATACAATGCAGTATCACAATGTTTGCAGATTTTCTTTAAGGCAGCATAGGCATTTTCAAAGCAAACCAGAGACAGACACTTTGGGGCGACTGGGCTACCACATTTAAAGTAGAGTGGGGCACCACATGGCAGTAGTTAATTTGTGTGTTGTTAATTTGTATCCCGGACAATGCTATAAATCGAAGCCTTGCTGACAATTCCTGCCCAGTAAACATGTTCAATCTCATCTCCCGTAAAAGGAGAGCAGGCGCTAAATAGCAACACATTTTGATTTTCATTTAGCCACTTTAATGATAGGTGATGTTAGCGGAAAAGATCATTTATCTTCAGATTTATTTTATATGAGATAAAAGGCCTTGCCAATTTTTTAAAATTCATTTACACAAGTGAATAAATCTTCCCAAACAATAAGTGGGAAAGTCATATTTCTTTAACTTTGCTAAAATCTGAAAATGCTGATCTGAGAGTGAAATAGACGGTACTGGCATTTTAATCAGAAATATAAAGGCTCCTCTTCTAAATAAGAGGCACGGCTTTACTTCAGAAAAAAAAATCTCTCTGATTTAGAGAACGGTCTTTTTTATGCATTTTGTCAAAAATCTCTGACAAATCAGGAGAGACACGTGCAATTTTTATATCACCTTCATTTTTAGATCAGTCTCAACATGAAGGCTACCTAAAAATAGACAGAACCTAACCTTTCAAATATCTATACTGCTGCATACCAGAAATGCGAGCTTTCAGTGCCTCTCATGGCTTTCAGAGCCTTGTGCTGTGCTTGCCTCCTCCTCGAGCACGTTGCCCCATGTTGCACGCTACGCCAAGGCACAAGAGGCGCCACTAGTCACAACGCACAGCGCGTTGCAATAAGTGATTCGCGTTAGTTCAGGACAGGCAGCAAGATCATCAAAAGCAGCCTTCCCTTTTTGCAGTGCTCTTTGAGTTTACCACAAACACTGGTGATACCGAACTTCACAAGGGAGGACGCGAAAATGCAGCTGTGCTGGCTGGCCCAGGAGCTCTGCTCAGAAAAGCAAGCTGTCTGTTTGCAGCGTACCCCTCCTAAAATATGAAGGGGAACAATGCGCTCTTTTGTCTTATTGTTTGCTACAGTGCTGGCGGACACTCTTCTAACCATTTAAAGATGAGGCTCTCCAACAGTGCCCCGAGCCCTGATTGACGGGTGTAGAGTTACAACCCGGTGGAATACACGGTAGCTATTTCTTTGCATTGCACTTTCTAAATTGTGATTCTGCTTGGCCTTAACAGCATAGGTCAAATTCATCCCGAGCACAATCCAAGTAACTTCAGATCAGTGGTACCTGAAAAATCAATAGCATTTAAGTTGATGAAGTTGTAGCAAGGATGATTCTGGCCCAGGCCATACACTCGCTTGCTTTTATGGTATATATTCTTCCCAGGGTATTATGCTCCAATGAATATATTTTTGTGCTTGCTATTGCTAAACACTCTGCTTATCAGGTTCTGAAGCCACACCATGAGTGGGTACAGGAGAAATCTGTACTAAACCAGGCTGTGGGCTGCCCTGGAGGCTTGTAGTGACTGTGACTTTTGCTTACATGCAATAGAAAATCACCCTTGTACCCGTCGTTAGCCAGCTACTCCCAGCAACAAGCTCGAAAGGACTTGTTCTTGTTTACTGTCGAGCTCCGCTCCAACAGAGTCAAAAGTTTATCAAGACGTTTTGCTCCGTCAAAAAATGAACAAAATAACTTACACTGATCTAACACTGAAACAAAGAAGCAACAGACTAAACGAGTTCTTTCAAAGAATTTTGGATGGAAAATGTCTTACCTGCTGACAGGGAGGCAAGAATAGCAAACAAAGGCATAGGAATAAAAACTATTCAATAAAATATCGATTTCATTATCAGCACCTATTCAACTTAATTTTCTTGGCATCCATATCCCTAATGCAGGTTCGTGATAGATCGTACAATCACTTTTTAATTAAGCCCTACTGTGCTTTGTATTAAGAACAAGGCAGTAGACATTATGGCACAATATATCTACCAAAATATTTAATGCTTATCCTTTTCATTTTGGTATTTAAAAGTTGTTCTCTTAGGAGGTGGTATCAGTATTTAACAACATTCTTGACAGCAAGTATAAAAAATAAAAAGCTTCATACTTAATCTAGCCATGTCAAAACTGAAACCCCTTAAAATAATTGCTTTCTGAATATATGGTATTTCCATTGAATTATTTTATTATTACCCAGCTTTCAACATCTTAAGATGCAAAACTTGTTCCATCTCTTACATACTGATGAGATAGACGTAGCACGAGGCTGGGAAACTGACGTTTGACCAATACAGTTGCATGGTATATGAACCAGATGTTACCGCTTTACAAGAGAGATTTAACAAGAAGCTGTGGAAGACCAGAAGCTTCCCGAGGTGGTAGGATTTTCTCTCTCCCCCTCCCTCTTTTTTCTCAAGCTCTCTTTCGGTATGTTGCAGCTCTGCTGCTTATGGTGGGGCAGATCCTGTACAAGAATCACAGCTTTTCTTCCAGTAGAGTACTGGCACTTTTCAGAGGGCAACATTCACTTTAATTACTAAAATGTACCCACCTTCTTCTTCCAAGGAAGAAAAGACTGTTGTTGCATATATAATGTGGCTTTAGTTTTTAATGCCAGAAATGAATCAGTAAACATAGCTACATTATGGTATACTATTTCTTATTCTGTACCCATAGTAACCAAATTAATCTCAAGGCACTGCTGGCATTAATTCAATCTGAAGCTCATACTTGGGATTTCACATAGGTGCCTTCACCCTATTCTTCTTCACGACTAATAAAATGTAAATATATGGCAATATATTTATTTCTGGTTCAGTTCAAGTTGAGGAGTGCAATACTTTGCAGAAACCTAATTAATATCAATCATACATTACAGCACTGAGTGGTTTAGTATACAAAAAAATGGTGCTAGCACATGAGGATGAAATAGATGACCCAAGAATTCCTTTCTAGTTGTAGCTTTTCTGTTTCCAGGATGGGGATGACCAGTTTTTCCTTATCCTTCAACGTCTATTACAAAAATCTGTCACGTACAGCCAAGAACTGCACTAAAAATATCACATCCCCTGAAGAAACAAGAGGAAGGAGACCTCGGAGCTGGAGATCCTGATGGTTCCCTCTGTCCCACCATGAGATGGGAGCACACTGGCAAAAAGCCGAGTCCCACGGTGCCCCAGGAGTGCTGCCTTCAGCATCCCCCACTGGTATGTTTTTTCCACTGCAACCTGTCAGCTCCCAGCCCTTCACAACATCCACTTGCTACTGAGAAGCCTTTGCCACAACCCAGCAATTACACCTGAACCGCTCAGGAGATGCAAGCAGCTCAACAGCCACGTCATGGCCATCCTACTCTAGACCACGACAAAAAGAAACACAGTTCATTCTCAGGGTTGAATTAGGGCAACCTGAGACCTCAGACATAGTACTAACCCAAAGTTACAAAACCTGCTGCACCTCCCATATTTGGGAAGGTCTCACAGCAAGTTTTGAGGGCAGTTTGCATTTTTTGGAGTCTTCTTTATCCAGCTGCTTGCATCCCCACTACACACTAGCGTCCTTGTGCAGTTTGGTGCTTTCACAGTTCCCACCTTCAATAAACCACTGCAGTAAGCCATGCCCAGATTGACCCAACCACTGCCACAGCGATAGGGCTGGGTTCTGTCATCCTTATTCATCACAGGCAGCAAGCAGTCCCAGAAAAACAGTGAGCTGACTTGAGGAGCAGAGGAGATACTTCTGGCTGAGCAGAGCGAAATGCACAGCCTTGAGGAGGAGCACCCACTGCTCTGCTCTGGGTTAAAGCTCCCGTCCCAGCCGTGGGGCACACGGCTGTGGCAAAGCTCAACTTTGGCTTACGGAGGTGTTCAAACACCACAGGGACACCTGAGCAAGCCTGCAGCCTGTCTGCGCCGCCACCCCCAGGCCCTTCTGTGCCCCTGGGCATTCCCTGAGGGCTCCCCCTGGCCTTGAGCCGTGGCTGTCTATTTATTGCACCGAAGGGCACAGTACAGTCCTTCGTTTCTCCAAACTGCTACAGAGTAAGAATTCCTAGAATGGCTCAAACAGAGACTTGCTCAAAACTGGGTACTTTCAGACTTCTTCTGTTCTATTCCAAATTACGTGCTTTGCCAGCTTCAAAAAAACAGATGGAAAATACATCCCTAAATGTGCACCCTTGTGATCACTCCAAAAGGAAAGCAGCACCAAGTAGCTTAAAACGTTTGCTAGAAAAAGTCTTTTCCATATCATGCAAATAGCAGACGAAAATAACTGCTAGGCAATTGATATACATACAAATATTGGTTATTTTAAACAGTAATTTGTTATTGAGGACATCTCACTGAAATATTATAATATTCAATTTCCTCTGCATTTGCATGGAAAAGGAGCTGGATAGCACATGATCATTCATTTAACTATTACATAAATATGTCTATCATAAGATCACACGGCTTTCAAGGCAGAGTTCAAACACATGTTTAATGCATGAGAGTATGATGAAGAAACTTGTGAACTCACGGGTCTCGTAGCCCCATCTCAATCAGATAGGGGCTTGGTGTAAATATGTACAGTATCATGTGCCTTCCAACAGCCCCGAGTCTCAAGGGAGCAGCCTGACACCAGCAAAGGAGACAGGTGGTTCCCTTTCCAACCGAGGGGGGGGGGGGGAAGGAGTTAAGACACCATATAAATATAGCAGTATTTTTTGCTCGGTGTCTTGCTATGGTCTTCATCCCTTAATGAAACTTCAGTGCACGAACAATTCTCATAACATCTTTGCTACAAATCAGTGAGTGGATGTCATGTCCTAAGATATTTATAACCCTAAGGTAGGGGTAAGTGATACCGTTTGCCAACGTTGGTTCAGAAGTGCGGGAGTTTTTTTGCCTTTTGGTTTGCTGAGAAAGGAGTGCCAAGAAGCCACAGAACCCAAAGTTTCCTTGCTTTAAATGTATCCCTTAACCTATAGCAGGTCATTGTTAAAAATAATGCCCGTAAGAATGAAAGAATGACAAACAAGTCAATCACATGCACCGGGCAGGTCACAACCAACTTTAGCTAGCTTGACTTTGTAAACTCCAACAGTGTGAGATATGCTACACCCTCCACAACCCACAGTTGTTTGATTTTGAGGCTCACATTGCTAGAATTCACACACATACTAACCCATGTATAAAATAACCCACCTCAGCCTTACTTTCCTATCTGTACACAGATGCCTTTTTTTTTTTTTACACAGTGACAGCCACTGCCTCTTAAACCATTTTCTTTTGTTGCATTTCCTTAGAAACACAAATCTTGTTCCTTGGCAGCAGTTGCTGTAAGTGCTGTACCACATGCCCAAACTAGTTCTCACTCACAGCTTTAATTCACAGTAAGTGGCACGAAAGGAGGTCAACACTTCTCAGAAACCACTTTCAGTTCTTTGCTGCTTCAGTATCTATTCTATAAAGCCATCCTCCCTAACAGAGAGTTGTTTCTTATATTGCGTCCCTTGCTTTTTTATTATTGTCACCTTTACGGAATGGGCTGCAGGATATGTGATGGAATAAAGGAAGATTATTCATGGAATCACATTTCTCGCCTCCCTTTTGCAAGACCCTAACAATATAAGCAAACAAATAAATAAATAACGTTTCCCCCAACAGAAACAAAATGCCCCTCAATTCTCAATTGTTTTTTTCTTCTCACGCAAAAAGACTCCATATAAATGGCAGCTTGCAATTCCGTGTCAATCATTATGTCTTACTTTCAGTTCAGTTCGCTCGCTTATGGAAAGATTATTTTTTTTATCCACCCTCCTAACACATCATGAAAGTGGAAAATCAAGCAGCCTTCTTTCTGCCATGATGCATCACTGGCAAGAGGAATGGCCTTGCTGACAATATTTTGCTGTCACATTTGCCTCTACAGCTTCACTGCCTTCTCTGTGATCAATGAAAACAGATTTTGACCTCATCTATTTCATTTCAGACCATATTCTGCCCTGAGACACACGAGTACAACCTATCATAGTTATAGAGGCAATTGGGGCAGAATTTGTTCCTTTCCTGACAATTCAATATGTGATTCATGAACCAGAATTGAATCCAGCTCTCCTTTCCTAGAGCTCCTCTGGTTCTTTGGCATTAGCATCAGTAAAAGAGCAGCCGAGATGAATTTATGATGGTCATATCAGCAGAACTGGCTGGGCAGTCAATAATCAGACCGCTCAGCGAGATGCTACCAGACCGAAAGTTAGTTGTTGTATCTTATTTACACAGCTTCTTCTGTAGCCTGCTTTCTTTCTTCACTTATCCCTCCATTGTTTAACTAATGGGATCATAAGACCTGAAAAAACACCTCCTAGTCTAGAACATTTCTAATTGGCTTAATAAAGTAAACAGAAAAATAAGATAATCCTCTCCACCACCATCACCTTCAACAGCACAAACCCACAGCGCTGGATGCGGAATACTCGGGGCATTCACAGGGTATACGGTTGCAGACAGTAACCGGCTGATCAAGTTTCACATTAATCCCCAAGACAATGGATCACTTTTTAAAATACAGACCCGGTTCATCTGCACACACACCTCTGGGGGCCAACACCTACATGCAGCATTCCCCTCTGCTCGCTGCACGGCGGAGTCCACGACGGGCGGCGATCCGCTGGCCAGGGCATGCGTGTTGTTGGGTGCTCTACACCTCGCCTACAGAAGGGGACAGTCTGTTCAATACGGGGGCTTGGAGCCAACCCCAAGAGCTCACGCTCTGAACTCTGGAGGTCCCCAGAGTATCTCTCGCTCAGGCTGACGGACATCGCATACATGCACTGTATCGTGATCTGCAGGACTCATTGCTCAGGTAGAGGCAAGGTTGACATCACTTTGAAAACCTCCTCCAAGACGTCTAATGAACTGTGTGCAGGAGACTGATCTGCAGCAGGTCTGGTGTACGGTAAAAATAAACTCCTTAATACAACAAAAGCAGTAATCAACATATTGCATGTTAGGCCTGCAAAGCGCCAATTGGAGCAATACTAGATGGTTCCAGTTCCTTCAGTTATTTAACTCTTTAAATCAATGGAAGTTAAGGAAAATAATGCCTACAGAACCACTTAGGAAAACACAGAAAGGATTTGAGCAGAGATTTGAGCTCAGATCTGAATATAAACAGAGAAAAAGCTTTCAACAATAAAGCAACAACACCACAGTTCAGGACCTCAGAGTCCTGCTGCATATCGCTACAGTCCTGGTTATGAGAAAGCTTCTTTTTTGGAAGCAAACTATTTTAATTTCTCTTACTATTTAACAAAAATGCATTCAAAGCAAAACACAGAGCCTGATCCTGCCGTTCCCAACCCTATTAACAACAGTCTTACCACAGATTCCAGTGGGAGCAGGACTTAGCCTTTCCTGTGGGCCATGCTGTGAGCCTTTAATTCAATAACACCTTATTCACCAAATAGCTCAATGAGATTAGTTGTGGTTTCCAGTATTATTCATTCCATGTAGAGGGTCTACAAACACCCCCTCGCTCTGCATTGCCACACCAGGGAAGATATAAATAATTTGTGGGAGATTTCCAAAGGCACAGGAAGAAACTGAGCAGCTTCCAGGGGGGTAACCCGGAGCGAAAGGCCTTTCTGGTTTTGAAAATCTTCCCTGTAATGAAATAAACACAAGAAATCCACTCTCTCCCTTTCTTTTGCAGGTAACACGACCTATGAAAGGATTTGCAAACAAGCTGGGAGAGGGGAGAGAGCTCGTTTTTATGTTTATTTTTTGCAGTTACTTCAGAGAGTCTCACAAAATTTGCAAAGATCGGTGAATGCATGTGCAGCATGTCTGGTTTATATTTCTTTTACTCCTTAGTGTCCTTTATTGCACCTATTATTATAAACTATACGAATGCCCACACGGCGCTGGAAACGAGGCTGCAAATACCTCCTGCCTCGCTGCCAGCGAAAAGCCTCCCCGACCAAATGAAGCCAAAGCCAGCGCGACTTTCGGATCCTCTCCTTCCTGTTTCAAAAAACTGCCAGAAAAGTCCTGCCTCGAGGGCCGCGTCCCTGCTCGGGGGCAGCGAGCAGGCGAGGAGTGGTCCGGGTGCTGCAGCACAGGAGGGACGAGGCTGCCAGAAGTGCTGATTCACTGCGTGACCGGGGGGTTCAGCAGCCCAGAGACAGCCCAGAGAAGGGGGCATCCCTGTTGGTGTGCAGGCATAAACGGGAGGGAGGGAGCGGCGAGATTTTCCCGGGGATCGGGTCCCCGAAATCTCTGCTTGATACACGCGTGTTGGTTCATTTGTCGGAACAAAACGGGTTGGTACGGCTCCAGCCATAGGGGGAAAAATAGTTGCAAATACGCAGAAGTCACGTAAATCAGAACTGCTGCTCTATTTTACAAGAGAAATTCTCCATTAATTAATTTCATGACTTAGAGCAAATGTGCATGGCTGGAAACAGGGGATCCCGCTGATACCAATCTCGCAGCACAGGACACTTTCGTTTTTCTCTTCGAGATACAGAGCAGATGTACTCCCTGGCTCCAATCCAGGCGCGGACTAGGTGGTTTTGTGGCTAAAGCCCTGCCTTATAACCTGCTTACGTCCACCAGCAACTTTTCTGTTCTGGAGTTGCAACATATTGCATGAAAAAGCAAACAGACAAACAAACAGGATTTTAAAATTCTCAGAGCTGTCACATTTATAATTAGAACGATCTGATACGACTGGCATTAGTGCGAGGTAGGAACATATCACTGAGGGCCAAGCAGACAAACTGAACTATTTCTCGCTCTTAAAAAGGGGATTCTTCCAAGTAGAAATGTCAGGAGAGTCACAAGGGCTCTGTGCAAAAGTAGCACCTCTTCATCCCCATACCTACTCTTAGAAAGTCCCGCGCCGCTGCCTAACTTAGCCCAGCAGACCATGCCACGGCCCTGAGCCCTGACAACAGCCCCAGCACCCAGTGCCAAAGCCAGATCCTCTTCCAAGCAAACAAGGCCTTTTCCAAAGACGCAGGGTGTTTTGGAGCTACGTGCAACATCCAGAAACCCCGCAGAAAGAGAGCATCTCTGCTGGTATTGCACAAAAAATGCCCCACATAGATAAAAATGAGTTTTGATAAAAGAGTTTGTCGCTGAATCACTGCATGCAGAGCTGGTTGCCTTTTTATGTGCTGGTGAAACTATTTTCCAGGTTGTCTGCCCCCAGTTTAGAGAAAGAAGAAGGAAAGAGAGAGGAAAGGAAAGAGAAGGCAAGAGGCTAGGAGGGAGGGAAGGGACGTTACTGTAGCTACTGAATCAGCACACGAACCAGTAGCAGACAAAACGAGAACAGCTGAAAGGAACCTGGCAGCACCAGCATGTTCAGTGAAACAACAAAATAAGAGTCTGGGAGACAGGAGAAACCCAGAATGCAGATACTTTTTTTTTTTTTTTTTTTTTTCCTGGAAGAGGATTTATCATGCCAGATTTTGGCTGTCTCTTAATACCCACACCTGGCTAAATACAAATGAAATTAATTTTCCAGCTGCAATCTTTCCACATTTTGCGCACGGTGATTTGCTGAAAGAAATCCTATTGCAGGGTGTCAAAAAGGAACATAAAACATAACACGTAATATTTTCTGTGAGACATCAACTGTAATTACATGAAACCTAATGAAGCTACTCCAGGGAGAAGTGGATGGAGCTGCAGAGTGAAGCGTGTGCCCTCTGTGCCCAGGGCACACGCATCGACCCAGTCAGGTACAGTGGGAAGACTACAGGAAATCACATGTGCATATAGTAATAGTATGTATATAATAAGAATAGCAATAGGCCTGCCATCCAGTCGCTGGGATCAGTGTGAAAACTGCATGGAGATGACGATGCTGTGGTCATGGATTAGGCTAGGGCTTCCTACATGACCCGAAATGTGGCCACCTTTTCCTCATCCCTCTTCCTTCTGTCCTAAACTAAATCACCATTCTTAAAAGTCTTACATCTAGCATCATATGGCCAGGCCTTCTTCCAACATAGTTTTTACTGAAAATCAGTAGAAACTGTCTGTAACCTAGACCTGGTGTTAATGCAGACAGGTGGTTAGCACCATGCATGTGGTATGTGAAAAGAAGAGCTGGTGACATTCCTGTACTACCAACAGGGAAATTATTACTTTGAAGTTAGGGTAGGAGTAGCTTACCACGTCCAGGCTCTGGCAAAGTCTCCTGGTTTGGGGCTTAGGAGAGAGAAAAATGGTGCTGTCCTTTAGTCCTTGTCTCTGTGCTGCACCTATAAACGACATCTGCAGGGTAGTAACAGTATGCTTTCTGTGAGGGAGGGTCACACTAGAAATGCATTTGGCTTTCTTTCTTGGAGCCATGCATGCCCACAACAGGCAGGGACCCCTCCAAACCAGTCAGAGTTGTGCTAAACAAGCACTGGGTCTTTTACAGTAAAAAACCCACAATTTCGTGAGCAAGTCAGTGCTGAAGAAAAATCCCCTCTTTTGGTATTAAAAGGGCAACTTTCTTTCTGGTATTTTACCTGGTCCCATATTATCAAAAGCATGATAAATTAATGGCTATAACTGTGTTATGGCACCTAAAGGTCCCTATTTTTTAGATTTTGCCCTTCTTTGAAATTATTAGACTGTACATTGGCAATAACCCTTTGAAAGATACTGCCCCTTGGAGAAGGCAAGCTAGCACGCTGGCTTTCCCGAGTAAACTAGAGGACACCGAATGCGAGGTGTGCACAGAGCCCTTTCCAAGTACAACAAATGACAACCAATATTTACAAATGCGCTGAAGAAAACTCTTTGTAAGGTTTTTTGCTTTAGTTTTCAGCATTAACACTTGGGCTGGCACCCTCCCATATTTCTCAGCTCTTGTGTAGAAAACACATCACGGTCGTACAGCTGCGGCACTTTGACGTCTGAACAACATGCTGTACGTGCCACTGTCTGACATTTCATTGACAACAAAGGCCCTAAGCACGGGAGCAGTTTTAGAGATGGGATTAACATAATGAACTCCATCTCTATGGGCTTTTCATGGCATTTCTTTATACATAGAAGCGCAAAAAAGACCCAAACCAGAAATGAATGTTTTTTTCTACTCTTTTAGGGCACAGTCCCCTCTGAAATAATGGGACTGTACTGTCCTAAAGAAGAGAACAGTCTGTAAGTGCAGGAGTACATTGTTACTTGGAAGGACAATGTAATTAGTAAAAAAAGAAGGAAAAAAAAAAAGATACTGACATTTCTGTGAGTATGGGACGTGCACTACCATGACATTATAGCTGATGGCATAAGCTCCAACATGAGATAGTGAAATGAGCACCACTGAGCTTTCCAGCTGGAACTTCCTACCACCCCAGAACTGAAATCATCTATTCGCAACAATGCAGAACATAAAAGTTTCAAAACTTGTAAAAACACTACAACAAAATTCAACAGATTTTGCTGAATACCAGTTCCAAGTCAACTGGTCCCTGTGTGCCGGCAGCACTCACAGCCACAGCCACTGAACTCAGCCTGGCTTTGCCAGAAGCCCAGCCCACATTTGCAGGATGGTCCCAAACACAGGGAGTAGATTAGTGCCTTGAGGAGGAATCAGCAATTTTGTCTGCAATGCTCTGATCTTCCCTTCCTAAAACTTCAAGAAAACTCTTCATTGAAAAAGCGCTTGGCAGAGTTTCCATCTCCTCTTGGCTGGGCTCACTAGCCAAGAGCTCTGCTTTATGTTTTCATTTGCACATAAGAAAAACTCCACAATATTCATGTTTGTTTCTCAATGAAATGGAGTAATCATACAGCTATCACTCCAGCCTAAATGGAGCTGCTAAAAAAGCAAAGTTTAGATAATTAGGAAGTACAAATTCTGCTTTTGGTGAATTTTCTCTCTCTTTCTGGTCTGTCCCTTACTAAAGTCCTGCATCCCAGTATGCCTTGTTGTAGCCTTTTATGATCACATTAAAATTACCTGCATCTCTATCAGTAACTTATTCAGACCGTTTTGAAGATGACAACAGATAAAAATGGCAATTTAGTCAGACCTCAAAAAACAACTTAAAAAATGAATGTTGCAAAGAAGCCTTACTAGAAGTTGAAAGAAAAACTGGCAAAAATCCCCAAAGCTACCAATTGCAGGAATAACCTGTTTGCAACTGAAATGCTGGCTTTATATTAACACATTCAATCCATTTAGAAATAAAAGACACAAACTCAATATGCCAGTCACTTAACTAAAAAAAAAAATGGAGGAAATGTCCCTGGTTACTGTAAAAATTGAGGGTATTTAGCAGCTTTCCTAAAAGTGCTGGCAACAAGCAGAATTGTAACTCAGTTTCTCTGGGAAGCCCTACGGTGCTTTCTGAAAACAGAAAGCATTCGTAGCCCTAGTCCAAATCCCTCCATCCTGGTTCACAACCTTTGCTTATGGAAGACAAGTATTCTGCATGGCAGAAGGAGGCAGCACTCATTTCCTATTGCACTTCTCTGTGCCCTGAACCCGCAGTTATACAAGAGTGGGAAGCATGGACAATTCATTCTTAATGCTAGCTCAGTCCTGGCCTCTCCTGGGCACTGGCTGAAAATAATACTAAACCATGCTGAATCATTTACAGTAGCTTTATGATGTGGATTATCATTCAGAGAGGACTGACCAGACCCATCCACACTTTTTCCGTACAACAACGCAGACTGGAGTCCAGCCGGGCTGTAACCAACGGCACCCATATTGGCATCAACACAGAAATTGTGTAGGAGGCTCACACGTGAGATAAACTTGCTTTAAATTTACCCTTGTATTAAACCTTCAGTAATTGCCATGTCCTTGTCTCTCCTGTCTGCATAGGCAGTGCTTTAAAACTATAAGCTACTCAGACATATATGCAGTTTTTTATTTCAAGCAGCTTCCCCACTCTTATTTTCAGAAGGATGCTAGCCATTATGAGAAAATATTTTGTTAATTAATGCATCCAGCGGTTGCACCGGTTTCTAATGCCTTTGCTAAAATAATGGTCCTTTATTCTGCTTCTTCCTTCAGACAGAGTCTGGTCACAAGGCATGGGAACAATTTACCTCCTCCTGGATATACAAGGTGCTGTGCTACAGCACAATGCAAAAATGGGAGCTTCTCAGTCATGCAGGACCTGGTCATATGGCTGCCCACTGAATTCCTGCTCTTTCCACCATCATAAAAGGGAGTACAAGATGCTGTTGCCATTTATATTCTGCTGATTACACAAGCTATTTCCATGGCAGGACTATGCTGCTACATTCCTTCTCACATGCTGGACAGATTGAGCGTTTTTAGTGGATTCTGGTAAAATGGATGTTGGTTCCGATAGTACAAATTCATCAGGTAGGGAGCTTTTACACTGAGTCATTTTAAGGTAATCTTTGCACACATCCTTTTCAAATAGCTTGAACCCTCTGAGCAATAAAAGAGCACAAAAACAATAGTGGCTGTGAGTGGCAAAAAAAAAATGTGTAAAAAGCTGTTTTTGTTAAATGTTCACTCAGAAAACTAACTCTGTCTGATTTTAGATTGGATTTTTCTAAGGGTGTTCCTATTCTTACAGCTGTGTTTCTAAACTAAGGGAAATAAAGGTTTTCATTGTGGGGCACTTTCGCTTTTACTTATGATTATCAAGCATTTATGTTTTCTAGTGAAATCCTACACTAAATAAAAAGAGAATATAGGAATCAATCTTTTAAAAAGAATCAATTTGCTGCACATCAATCCCTGCAGGCCATGTGCTCATAAGTCAATAGTTTAAAATGAAAACATCTGATCAAGGTAATACACCTGTTAAAGGAGCATAAAACTCCAAACTCAATGGTAAAATATAAAGATTATGAAACCTCTTAAAGGAGCCATCAAAGTAAACTATTAGATACATCTGCTTCACACCAGAACACATTCCATCAGTGCCACTCACGATAAATGAGCATTAGGACAAACATTTCATAAACCCTCTGCAGAAAATAGGTTTTTCAGAACATAAGTAATTCAGCTCAAGAAAAGAAGAAAGTAATGTTTTAGCCTTCTGTGCACTTTCTAATCAAGGATCTCCAAGCAATGCAAAATATTAATGATCTAAGCTCATCACAGATCTGCACATTAGCAATCTATCATTCATGTTTTACAGATGGAGCAACGATGATACACATATGCAGGATGAATTGACGACAGTTACTGAGTGTGCTGAGAACCGAGCTCAAGTACCCACCAAAACTCACAATGAATCATTACTATTACTATTACTACTACTATTATGCAGTTGGTCTAGCACTTCTCCTTTCCTACCCCTGTGGTTTTGCCTTTTGCAGCTTTGCTGGAAGAGGAATTAAAGTCCCACTTCAGCAGGGACATCTTTGCAGTCTCACAGCCTGCCCCCCCAGGAAGTGATGCCGATCTCACAAGGCTGCTTTTTTCCAAGATACTCACTTGCACGTGTGCTGTTGCTATTGTAGAACCAAGGGTTTTTGTTTGTTTGTTTCTCTATTGTTTCATTTTTATTTTATTTTATTAATTTGAACAAAGAGTGCTCAGGGCCCCTTCTGAGTGATTTTTGAGCCCCTTTCCAAAACCTTCCGGGCCTTTCGAGTCTCACTTGTAATTAGTCTCAACCATATTTTGTAGTCCTTAATCCTTCCGATTGCAGATAGGGTTGGCCAGGAGTTTAAAATGGAGGGAGGAGTTAATATATTAGCTGCAGGTTTCCTGCTCCAGACTTCCTTTCTCAACCTTTCTCCCTTTTCTTTTTTTTTCTCCTTTCTTTCTTTTCCTTTCTTTCTTTCTTTCTCCCTTTTCTTTCTTTCTTACTTTCTTTTTCTTTCTTCTTTCCTTCCTTTCCTTCTTTCCTTTTTTCTTTCTTTTCTTTCCCTTTTCTTTCTCTCTTCTTTCTCTCTTTTCTTTTTTTCTTTTCTTTCTTTCTTTGTTTTTTTTTGCTTTTTTTGAGACTGAGGTTTTGCAGCCATATGAGGAAGAGAAATACAGTAGCACTGAAAGGGTCAGGGAAGGGGCAGGCATTCTCCCTCACACAACATCCTTCTTTTGGGCTTTTTTCCACTTCCCAACACACCAGTGGCACAACATCCACTAGCTTCAGCCACCCAGGGAAAGGCTTTAACACGCCTGATAATGTTGATTTCACACTCCAGCATTTCCCAGTTGCACACAGGAAAGCTGATCCGAGTGCCTAAACTTTCTCAAGGCCTCCAGTGCTTCTTGCAGGCTCTTCCCCCTCCCTCCCGACACAAAATCCCTCATGTTTAGCCTCAGACCCAGCCGGTCTGGGTGCTGGCAGGAGATGAAATCACGCTGCAGACACACTCAGCCGAGGAGAGGGGATGCTTCGAACCTCCCGGCACAGGCGAGACTAAAGGTGTGCCAGTTTGTTCACCCTGCGTGGCCTGTTCCTGCCAGACACCCTACACACACACCTCCCCACGCGGCCACACGTGCTTTGGGGAAGCGAGCCGGCCCTTATCCTGCAAGCGCTTCACCTTTAGCTGCGGTGGTGCCGGGGGTAACGTGAGCCCCGCACGCCTTCGCCAGAGGCTCCGGGAGCGACGACCAGGATTGCTCACACGACTAAGTTACTCATGTGACACGTGTTTCCAGGAGTGAAGCTTAAATTCCTCACACCTCTGAAGTTACCTGACGGATACCCCATGGGCAGATACCAGCACCACTCGCCGTCTGCTCGGGCCGCTGCCCGCTGCTGTGGAGTGCTGTGTTTCACACATCTGCCAGAACAGGCCAACAGCCACCGCCGCTATCGCGCTTTACATAACGCCGCATTTTGGGCATTGTTTTTTGAAATGCCCTGTGCAGGTGTCAGCCTGTTTAAAGTGTACAATATGTGTGCTCGCCTTGCATTCCTGTTCAATGTGCAAATCGTTACCTCTTGGAAAGTATCGCCTTCTCGCTGCTGACATTTATGCAGAACAGTGAAGTCTATTTTGCCAGCTATGACTTCAGTGCCGCTCTCAATAACTTTAAAGATCAACCATAACAAAACAAAAAGGCTTCTGAATTTTATTGGCACGTGCTGCCACAAGAAATACAAAATATGTGCAGCTGTCACCACTGATACTTTAATACTTTTTTTTTAAAAAAAAAGAAAAAAAAAAGGAGAAAGGAAATCTAGGGGAATAAAAGAGCAGTCATAGCCCACAAATCTGCTCTGAACTGCAGGGCCAGGTTAAAACAGCTGAATGATTAAAAAAAAAAAAATAGTCTTGTCTGAAACGTGGAAAGCAAGGTAAGCTCAGCCCTCAGCAGGGCGCCTCCCGCGGGCGTCATTTACAAACCCAGTCATCCCGGGCCGAAGGGGTTAATGTCAGACGCACGTTATACCCAGTGATGCCTTAAATAATCATCACATGGCTCCTGTAATCTGTTCCATGCTGTCAGCACTGGGTTAGTCATAATAATATCAGATAAGAGCTGTTCAAAGTGACATACTAACCAACATGAGAGCCACATGACTTTCTGGCTACGCTGCTGCCCTTCACCTGAACTTTGGCTTAGATAGCTTTACCCCGGCACAGCGCGTGCAGCTGCCACGGGGCGCTTGCCTGGAGCTGCCGGGGGTCCCCTCGTGTTTTTTTTTAACACCAGCCAGCCCCTGGGGTGAAGGAAACACTTCTGCTGGTGGGGGCATATGGGGTGACTCGATTTTGGTGCAGCGTTTGCTGCTCGTTGGGCACGTGTGAGTTAGGCCAGGCAAGGCCAGGGAGCGAGGAGAGGGGCGAGGGGCGAAGAGGCCGCTGGCTGTGGGGCACCCTGAGGGGAATGAAACTGGGGCCGAGCACAAGGGCTGCAAAGCCTTTCGGCAGCAAGAGCAAATATTGGGTGGGAGAGAAAGCACGGGGTCAAAAGGAGGAATGATTAAAGGGGATACGGAGAAATGGGTGTGTGAAATCAAAGCTAAAAAAAGGGGGACAGAGCTGGTTGGTATATGCATTGAAAGACAGAAAGAGAGAGTGAAAGCATAAGAAAAAACAAAAGCTCCAACCACAGATCTCTGAACCCCCTCACAAAGTACCTTATGGCCGTTTCCAGAGACAGGGATCCATCTCCTTCGTCTCCTGTGCCCAGAGGCCAGGCCGGCTGCGGGGGAGCCAAAACAACCTCGTGGTATAGCCCTCTGCTGTTTTAGACCACATTTTTTTAGACAAGGAACCTGACTGCTTAGTTCATGGGTGCAAAGTTCCACACACAGTGGTGCCCTAGGGTGGCGGGATGTTAAAAAACAAACAAAAACCCCCAAATAATGAGTAACACCAAACAAAGCCCAGCAACTGGCCATGAACTAACTGGGAAAATGGTAAAAATGTCCTGCTCAAACATGAGGTAAAGGGAAATCTTTTGCAGAGCTACAAAAGATGTGAAGGCATCCTCCTTGACAGGGATGCATCCTTCCTGAGCTGCAGTGGGACAAGGCTGCGAGGGGGACAGCGGGACCGTCAAGGAACAAGGAGAGCTGTGCAGGGCCATGGCAGGGTATCGGCTTGGGCAGAGGGCAGGGAGAGGAAAAGGAAACGTAGAAAAGGACTGTTGTGTGAAGGAAGGGGGTTAAAGGGAAAAAAGTAAAACAAAAAAAAATATGAAAGACAGCATTAGAGAGAATTTAAAAGAAAATGGAAAAGCCGTGACAACAAATATATTGCTTTTTACTCCTGAATTACTTCTGCCCTTATGAACTGCAGCACACCTCATGTCTACCTCCTAAAACAGCACATTTTGCACCCTCAGGAAGAGATTTGGATTTTGAATCTCATTACAAGCCCAGCTAACATTCATCTCTGCAATGTCAAACTGCCATTCTGCACCAAACACGTCCCTGTATTAGCCCCCTGTTAAGCCAAAAAGGACAGGATCAAACAAGCTGGGTGCAGCTAGGGCATTCACAAGGAAAGGGAGAGAAGGGGCAAGTCTTCGGTGCTCATCTGCCGCCGGCCAGCTGGGACCGGCTGCCCAGGCTGCTCACCCAGAGCTGGCCCGAAGAGGCTGGAGAGGCTCCTGCCGCCTTCAGGGGATGGCTCAGGCTCTCGTGTGCCAAGAACGATAATCTGTTTCTCACAAAGATGTTCCTTCTCCGGCACTTGCAGGTCTCTTGGGTATTACATTAATACCTGCTCTGGGTATCGCATTAAACTCAGAGAGGAAAGGAGTGAACACACCAAGACTGACATAAAGAAGCCGGGTTTCCGGCAGTCAGTGGGTGTAAATAAATGCCTCTTGGCTCAATTAAAACTTGAATCACTCTGTGGAAGGATCTCTATCGTTCCCTCTACTGCATAGGGAAACAGAAACAATGATCTTGAGCCCTTAATTTAAGTGGGATAAATCTTGAAGCATAAATTTGGTTCATAAAATTGGATAGCCTACATTCCTGCATTGTTCTTGTGAAGAATTATCTCTAGTATATAACTTGGATACGGTGCGAAGACTACCTATTGTCATCTCAGCATCCAGCACCCTATTTTCCTACCTAACTGCAGTATGAGAGTACTTTCTCTTCTACTGACCCTTGTCAAAACCGGCTTTATGTAACAGTTAGATGGATGGAAACCACTCCCTGCTTTTTTAAGACCTCTAGCCCTAGACAGGGCTCTAGAATGCACTCACATCTTCCTCTATGAGATGCTGAAGGTATGATGTTAGCCCTCTTCTCTTACTGAGCTGTGCAGAATTTTGTTCCAAACTATGCCATTTATTATTCATTATTATTTAATGGCACCAAAGAATGCAATATGTGTAACCAAGAAATATGCCAAGTAATGTTCTTTCCTTTAATGGCTGGATCAAAGGGAAGTTTATGAGGCTGGTGCTGGCTCAGCCAGTAGTGGCATTTGCCCCAGATCCTCCTCTTCAGAGTCGAGCTGTACTGCAGCACACCTTGCTAAAGCACAGTTTTAAAATCAGGGACCAGAAGGTGTGTCAGGCATCTGGAGTTCACTCGCCTTCATGTGCTGTTTTTCCCTTTCCAAATAAATGCTTTTGGAAGACATTCCTCTAAGCCAACTTGCAGTAAGTGCTTAACATAGCATCTTGGGTACTCAAAAAGCAAACAGTCCTTGGAGACCACTCTTCCTTCTCACGCTGTAAATGCAGGCACTGGGTGATGGAAAAGCTCTGAGACGTGCCAGGAAAGGGATGATTTTCTGATTTCTCTCCTTTCTCCTTCAGTCACCAGCTGCTTTATCAACAGCCAGATCCCACCCACCCCCCTCCTCCCCGTAAGATTTGTAAACGTCTCTGGAAAAGTTGTAAAACTAGCTCTAGCAGGATACGCATTCACACTAATGCTGAAGACTCTCAACTGTGATAATTTAGCAGATCATTAATCCCACTCTCTAAAGGAGGCTGTAAAGCAGAACTAAATATGCAAATCCTCTTGTGCTTTAAACTTGCATCTGTCTGTCCGTCCATCCAACTATCTATCTATTGTGGTGGAACTCTCCTAAGATCATACTGTATTCTAATCCACTAATGTAGCTCAACTGGAGCATACAAGATTAAATTAGAAAAAAAAAAAAAAAGATGTAAAAATAACGTGAAGTCTCAGGCTACCAGAGGCCCCAGTACCGTGGGTAATCTTACAGACAATGATCTCCACCACACGTGCAGAAAGAGGGTGTGCGCAGCATGGGGGGGTCCATAAATCAGCCTTTTATCACCATGCACTGACATTCAAGCACCGATTACTGTAAGTTGCAAGTGCAAATGAGGTGGGTGGCCTCTTTCTAGTCCACTTCACTGCACTGCAACACAATCTGGCATGACCTCCAATTCCTATTCAGGACAGTGAATGCTGTGGTACCAGGGGGTTTGGGTATGCTGGCATGGCTGCAGGTGGCATGCTTGTGCAGTAACTACCCGCACTGTGCCTGCGGCTAGACATTTTGCTCACATGAGCAATAAACTCTCTCAATCAAATGTAACTAAATGTATGATTTACTATTTGCAGCTATTCTAGCATGGAACTATTCCTGCTTTAACTCGGATTCTTTTTTTTTTTTTTTTTTTCTGGCTTTAAATCAGAATCCTAAATGAACATTTAAAAATGTAATGATCTTTGCTCCTTAAAAATTGCAGTATCAACGTCTATGGGGCACCTTCACAGCCAGCACTGCAGTGATTTTTAAGATGCAGCACAAATGATAGAGTGCTAACAAATGCGAAGTAACATTGCGGGTGAAAGCTCAACAAACAATCCTGGACCCTACTCTATGTACATCAAGCCCAGGTGGAAGAAATGTCCCCCATCTCCTCTGCAACTCTGCAGAGCAGAGTATGGTAAAAAGAATATGCAAAGCTCACAGAACCTAATCCAATGGAAATTACCAGCTCCTGCTTGAACCATAGGAGCTCTGGAAGGCGAGAGACACCTTATTTCTGTTCAGGGGAAAAAGGGGCACTGTGCAGATGGGGAAGACCCAACTTCAGCAGTTTGTGTCAGGGAATAACAGATTTATTCATGGCTGGAAAGCCCTGTGGGGAGCTTCAGCAATCTTAAGGCTGGAACTAACTCTATCTCTCCAGCAGCCACAGGACTCTGCTCCTGTCTGGAAGTGCAGCTGATGCTCCCATATGGGATTTAGCTGATGGCAGAGAAGCTCTCTGATTTGCTACAGAAACCTCCATTCTCCTCCCTCAGCCACTTCAGTGCACTGTGAGGAGAGCTACTCATCTAGGGAGACCTAATGGGCTGTGTCTGCATCTTCCACCTATAAAATCTTCCTGTTTCCTCACCGAAAAACTCATGCCTAGAGTACTCCTCCATGAGACTTGTGGTCTAAGGGACTACTTGGGCTTAAAGAAGGTTCCCGTCTAAGGACCATCTCTGGCTTCTCATTGACCCAAGCAGGAACTGGTATGGTTGTATACAGAGCTTGCCACTGGACTTGAAACATCAGAATCCAACAGGATGTTGGCTGAGACCTGTGGCTATACCATGGTGTTTAGAGCACGGTGGAAATTACCAAAACCACACCATGGAGTACTTGTGTGTCTGTTTAGGCTCATGCAAACTTGTACATTTACTGTATATAGTCAGAAACCTGCAAGCATTCCAGTAACCAAGCAACATCATCCAAAATCCCATTTAGACTTTTTCCTTCTTCACAGCCTGCTACAGCCAATTTCCTCTTCTCATTGTCCATGCCAAGATCCTCTAGGTCTAGCTCAGTGGTTTGGGCCTCACTTTGGAGCCCAGTGTCCTTTGGAAGATAGGAGTAGAGCAATGCTTGAATCAGATGTACAAGACAAAACAACACAAACAACTGCTTTACAGAGGCATATAAAGTTACACAGGCAAATGTGAGCAGCTATTGTTTCTGCTACTGAAACCAGAGATGCAAGTGGTACACAAGTGTCATCAGGGCTTCGGCATACTGGCACTCCCACCACGTCCAGGGGACTTGGCTTTTGGTGGAGGTGTTTGGTGGGATAGGAAAAGGAAAAATGCACACATAAATGTATATATATCTATAAACACACAATAGATATGCAGTTAGACTCATGAGTTAGGAAAGGAATAGTAGAAGCAAGCACTATAATTAGTTTTGCAATTAATTTCAAGATAAAGCATGACGACAATGCTAAACCAGCTCCTTAACCTCCACTCGTAACAATACGGCTATTCTCTTCTGGTAATCCTATGTCTCACAGGTCAGGAAGCACCGTGTTTTGTCACTCAGCACGTATGTGTTAACTCACACAGGGCTGTGTATCTTTATGCAGTTGTATCTACATGTACGCACAGAAAAAAATGTGACCTGGTTATGAGTATTTGTTTACTAAATTCTTCACACCACAAGCACTTCAAACCCAAGGAAGAAAAAGGGAGAGAAAGTGAAAGAAAGAAGAGAGAAAGAATGAGAAAAAGAGGAGGGAGGGAGGGAGGGAGGGAGGGAGGGAGGGAGGGAGGGAG
>NC_048896.1:77907285-77996550 GCF_011077185.1 Oxyura jamaicensis | reverse complement strand
GGAAGGAAGGAAGGAAGGAAGGAAGGAAGGAAGGAAGGAAGGAAGGAAGGAAGGAAGGAAGGAAGGAAGGAAGGAAAAAGACAATCTGATACCTATGTATGCATATCTTTTCGTCTGCCAACTGAATTGAACTGGCAATAGAAATTAAACCAAAGTTACAAGTATTCAGTGCCTAGATATTATTACAGTGTCCCATGTGCCTGGCTCTATTCCAATAGGAAACAGCTCAGAAATTAAAAATAGGAACAACAGGGACTTTTAAAAATTAAATCCTCACTCACAATGCACACAGACACATTAAGATATTTACTTTTATGATATGTGTCAGCTTTGGACCCAGAGGCTTTTACAAATACCCTGAATGTGTCCCATGCTGTATTGCAAGTACTGGGTATTCACAACAACATGAGTTTTGTAACTGGACACTGCTGAAACCACAAGAAATTATAGGTATTTTTTCCACAATATTTTAACAAGACTTTCATTATCTATAAAGAAAAAAATAGAATAATTAGCTTAATAAAATGCCATTTGCTTCAGTGTTTAGCTCTTTTCCTTAGCAAATGAATCACATCCATCCAGATTTCAGGCTCACAACAATGAGCTGCTCAAGAACACAATACAACCTACTCTAAAAGCATCTTCTCAATGCCGAAGACAATGAGTTTACAGAGGGAACGGCAGAAGTAGCCAAGCAGTCTTACTCTGTCTGCATTCTACAGGATTATCCCCAAATTCAGCTTCCTGCGATTTGGGAACCACAGGCATTGTTTGAGGAGGCATTTTACTACAGCATACTGCAGAATGCTGTTTGCAGTATCGCTGAAAGGGAGGTAGAAGAGCTAGTAATTCTGCTCTTACAACACCACCGTAAAATGTACCCCTGCAAAGGGAAAGATTAGCATTAATTGCTTGTTGTCAAATTCATCATTTTTCCCAATTTATTAGAAGTTTTGTGCATTGCAGCACCACCAGAATAAGTTTGTGAGTATTGCAATACACCAGTCTTTATTCTGCCTTTGGCAAATTAATGCAGATATTTTGCCTTATGATAATTTCTAATTAATAAGAGATTTAGGAAAAAGTCCCAATCATTTGGAACTCCAATGGTACTATTATTCATTTGAAATTCAACTCTAAGGTTGTTGTATTTCTTTTTTAAAGAAAGATGTGGAGCTCACTCTTCACCACATCCCATTTATTGCAAGAATACTTAATATTAGTAAATTGGTCCCTTTGGGAATCTAAATGTAGGCACATATAATAATACACGTTGAAAACCATAATTCTATCATAATCACTTCTCATTTCAGGCCGTTGGTTTTAGTTTATTATTTTTTTGGGGGGGGGCGGGGGTTAATTCAAAAAGGAGGTTTCCTCACTGAAGATTTACAGTAAGATTTGAGTATTTACATAAACAATTTATGTTTGGAGTGCAAGCTTATTCATGCACAAATAACCCTTTCATATATGAAATTCTTAAAAGTAAAGCTACACAGTTAAATAAACTTGTGCGCCACGGCTTCACTTCAGGTAATCTGTACAATTTTCTGCATAAAAGACCAGCAGGTCAGCCTGAAAACCACTTATGAATGATTTAAAATATAGGAAAAAATAATACAAGCCTGTACATCAAAGCCCAGGGATATATTTTTAAAGGGTACTTAGTGCAGGTGACTCATGTGTACAGCATGTTCTTACATCTTTAAGGTTTTTTGAGCAGTGCGAGGGAGAGGCAATTTTAACTCATTCTGAGTTTGTAACTTCAGTAAGGGAAAAAAATGACGAGGCTGGCTCCACAGTCAGCAAAAGCTCCCCACGTCGCTCACTTGAGCGAGCAGAGGAAGAAGGGTATGCGCAGGGGAAGGGAAACCAAGGAGAGGCTTAACCTGATTTCCACGTTTGCGTTTCCAGCTGTGCCGACGCGCTCCCCAGGAGCTCGCCCACACGGCGGGGACTGCGCACGGCCAGCAGCCCTGCATCCTTTGGGGCATTACGGAGCATCTCCCCACATCCTCGCTCCCATCGCCACCGATGGCTCTGCAGGTAAAGGGCTCCAGATGCCAGAGCCGAGGGGCAGGATCCGGCCTGTGGCAAGGAGGTTTTCTTCAGAGGCACTTTGCATTTCCATTTTAAAATATGCAGGTTTTCCCCAAGAGAGCCGGAGGAGAGGGGAGCGTATTGTCTTTCTTTAAAAGGATGGTGCATTAGTGACTATATTTTTCTGTTAGATCCCAGTTTGTCTAGTTGGGGAATTTATGGACTTTTAAAAATAGATTTTGCCAAACAATTGTGTGGGCAACTGCTGACTTGCAGTCTGCGCGGTATCTTTCCGTCAGCCTCAGGAAGATTAAAGCAGCTTCTATTTTCATCATGAGGGAGCTAAGGATGTAGGCACAAAGGAGAAATTCACTTTTTGTCCACATCAAGCTGAGCCTCTTGCCAGACGATGCAGCGTTCGCTGCAACAATTGCCAGTATAATGTGTTGCCTTCTATAGTCCCTTCAGGTTGAAGAATAGCCTTGTACTGCTACACGTAGAGAGCAGGAGTATTTCCCAGTCCCTGGGACTCTACTTTAATGCTAGGACAATTTCTTTCCTAATTTTGCATGCCAAAAAGCTGGCAGAAAATAACATTGGCATACAAAGGAGAAAAATCTCCCTGCATCATACACGTGAGGAAGGAAATACGGACAAAAATAAAACATCTGAAAGATCACAGAATTATTTATTCCTGGATCCTCTTTTAAGTCCTGATTCTAATTCAGCAGCGTGAGGCTTGGAGAGAAAAGCAAGTCACAGCCTGGTATCTACCCCTCTTAGATGGGAGAGGACAGGAGCCCTGCCAGCATATCTGTACAAGACAAACCTTGCACTGAACAGGACTAGAGGGACTAAGGAATGGAAATGATCTTCTCAGCTGTTGAATTCAGGCCCCTGGTGTCACAGGCTTCAATATGGTGCAGTCCCTTTTATAAAGTGATCACTGGCCACTGGGAGGTATTTTCCCTTGCTACCGTCAGCCACAGGCTCTCCCTTTTTGTGGTCAAATCTCCTTCCTCTAATTTTCAGCCTACCTTTGCTGGTGGCTAGTTTACACCTATTTATTCTTGTGTCAACACTGTCTCATAGCTTGAACAGCCCTTTCCTTCCCTGGTGTTTTTCCCTCTGAAGTCTTTATGGCAAGCACTCATATCCTCTCTCTGCCTTTGTTTTGCTAGGCTGCCCAAGCCAAGCTCTTTTAGTCCCTTCTCACAAGATAGGCTCTCCAGCCCTCTGATCTTCTCAGCAGCCACTCTCTGCACCTGCTCCAAACTGAATTTATCATTTGTGCATGTGCATATGGCTGACCTGAACTGTACACAGTACTTCTGATAGGGTCTCATCACCAAATATGCCACAGAAATAACATAAGCAGAAGAGGCATGGGACATACCAATAGGGTGCTGCTGTTACTCTTAGACACATAAAACAATAAATGTACTTGGCACTTGTTGACCCAAATGAAAGACATAAATATATCAAAACGTAGGTATTTAGACAAAAACATGAAGCTAGAGCACTGTATTGCATAGTAAAAGGTATTTCTTAATTTAGGAAGACAAAGGAAGAGAGGAAGAAAATCATTTTCCCCTGAACCTAAACGTAACTTCAGATGACAAAGTTTACTATACAACTGAATGCAATTAGACCACAGCTGCACTTCCCATAAACACCGCCCTCCTGTGCATGCCACAGGAAGGGCCCCGTGCCACAGCTCCTCCTTCAAGCCCCAGTAAACACCTGCATGAAATGCGAAACGTCAGGATGTGCTTGGGGAACAGACCGGCATCCCTGTGTGAGCTGCTCTAAGTCAGCTTCTCATGGCCACTGCTGCTGCTGCCAGGCGAGCGGATGCAGACCACAAGCAGAGCAGCTCACTGCCTTCCTGATGAGCCAGCTGAACCTCCCACATGCAAGGAGACCCAGCGACCCCTAAGAAATGACTAAATATAATAGCACTTGCAGCGATTCCTCCTCTGCCCCCATTGGTAATGGCCCACAGCACAAGGCTAAGCTAAACCAACGTGCTGCAGCCCAGGTAGAGGTTGCCTCCAGGCATGCCAGCAGTCAGCAGGCTCTCAGCAACATCCCACAGAAGGCTACGGACACTTGTGCCAGTTAATTAGCAATGGCATTAAACAAGAAAAGGGACACTGACCAGGACATCGGGGTTAACCTTAGTCTATGTGAGCTGTGCCGTGTGATCTTTTATTCCATCTGTTATCAACATACCTCAAGAGATTAATCCAATATTCACCATTTTGAACAAGCCGATACCATTTTGTTACTCCATATCATACTTCAGGAGTCTGAAATGTTCAGTCTATGATTGACAGCTGGAAGAGGTGCTACAAGGTTAAAGGACAGCCTATCCATTTTTCAAGGGCAAGAAATCCTTTATGAGAGACGTTCTGAGATTTTTCCTTTTAGCGTTTTTCCATTGTTTGCCTAACCTAAATCTCAAGCATACACCAGAGATTAAAAGCTGGTGTAACAGGGACCATCAGTCAGAAATGAAAAAAAATCTCAGAGAAATGCACCATATGCCAATCCTAAAAACACACATAAATTATGGTACTCATTGCAAGATGCAGTACTCAAGCACTAACCCTCCCGTCAGTACTAAATGGTACTTACTGCAGCAGGCATCACCAGCCGCAGACACCTTGTTTCTATAACCCCAATATAAAGTTTTATACCAGATCAAGGACAGCGCGAGAAAACTGATAGCTTTAACAGCCACAGCTATGGAAGAGGAAGATGAAGCTGTGGAAACCCCCACATCGCTCTATGGGAACACAGCACCATGCACCAGGGCAGCCCGACAGCAACGTGCAGCGACATCTCCTCATGGGGGGAGACAAGTGTATGTGCAAATGCCTCAGAAAGTGCTGATAGCACAGAAACATTGCCTGGTAACTGGCAAAGCATGTGCTTCCCAGTACAAGAGGCACATGGACATACTGGAGGGAGCCCAGGGAAAGGCCACCAAGTGATGGACGGGAGCACCTCTCCTATGGGCAAATGCTGCGGGAGCTGGGACTGCTCAGCCTGGAGGGGGCTTGGGGGGGGAGAGGATCTTATCAATGCATACAAAGACCTGAATGGTGCAAAGAGGATGGAGACAGGCTCTTTCCAGTGGTACCCAATGATGGCACAAGGGGCAACAGTCACAAACTGTCACACAGGAGGCTCCATCTGACCATCATGCCACACTTCTGTGCTGTGCGGGTGACGGAGCCCCGGCACAGGCTGCCCAGAGGCCGTGGGGCCTCCTCCTTGGAGACCTTCAGAGGCCGCCTGGACGTGGTGCTGGGCAGCCTGCGCTGGGTGGCCCCGTGTGAGCAGGGGTTGGGGCAGGTGGGCCCAGAGGGCCCTGCCAGTCTCAACCAACCTATGACTGCCATTCGGCATGTGTGGGACCCCGCCTGCAGCTGGACAGTGCCCTCATCCACCCCAGCGAGGAGCAGCAGTGCTGCAGCCCCCTGGCAGGAACAATCCTTGCCTCGCCAGGCACCCACAAAGAAATATCAAGAGCAGCTTTTTATCAGCCACTGGATATAGGGCCAGTTAGTATCAGCTAGTCATTAATCTGGTATTACGCTGTAGGTCAAAGTGCCCTTCTGTTTAGACCTTATTGTCAACGTCTTCCGCTTTCTCAGCATCATGATTTACTGTTTGGAGCGATGTAACTTCATGTCACTGTCACTTTCACTGCATGCGTTCTGCTCCTTGCCTCTGAGACGTCTTGACACCTTGATATACAAACCAGAGGCTCTAAGATGGTTGTAAATACTGCACAAAGATCCATTCCTGCAAAGTTGGAGAGAATCTAACACAACTAATCGCATACATATAGGTAAGAGATTGACTTGAGAAATTCATAAAGAAAAAATATTGCATTAATAAATTAAGAGCTGCAACCTGTCTAAAGTTCAGCTGTATCGACTGCTGGAATATTTGAATGATTGCTATAATTATTGTAGATACCAGTGCCAGTTTACAATATGGCCTCTTGTGCTCGTATTGTGTTTCCCATCTTTGCAGCAGGATTATAGCTCCAAATGCAACTGTTGCTGAATTTAAGCAGGAGTGCCTGGAAGGCAGCACTGTATTTTATACCTCTATGCTTTTGGTGCTTAATTGGGTCCTAAACTAAATATGCTGAATATATACTTAATTAAATGTGCTAAAGAAATATTCTAGGTGCATTTAGAAAAGATTTGTTTGGTCAACTAAGATGTTTTGCAACTGTAATTGCATTATTGTTATTGGCATTTCTAAATCACTCTCTGCATTTCCTTTGGAATAAATGTCTCCATAGCTCACCAGTATAATGTATTACTATGCTACAAAACTGGAGGAACACATTATATATTCATGTACACTTGGCTTTAACCACTTACAGTATAACAATGAAGTAAAGATTATTATGCAGTAAGTTTGCTGAATCATCGTTCTTTTAAACCATAAATATACTCAGCATATACCACAACATCCACCCAGTAAGAAATTCGGTAAACACAACTCCCTTATATTTTGAAATTGAATGGACACTTAAAACTGAATTAAGTAGTCAAAACCCAGCATTTTCAAAAACAGAAGCTCTAGTCCATAAACTGTGGTATAACGCAGCATATTTCTCTTGCAGCACAAGCAAGAGAGAAAAGGAGGTTGTATGATGCGTGCTCCTGACACCTAGACACTCATTCAAAAACAGGTTTTGATAGTGGTCTTAAATAGCTGAAATTATAAAAAGAGAGAAAATCCCTTTATATTACATTTTCTGGAGCATCATCAACACTGCAGCAGAGCAAGGGAAATCCGTATCCCTTTTATCAGCTTCTAACTGTGATGTATATTATCTATTTGACAATATCCTTTGTCAAACTGTAGCAAGGGCATTTGCTTTCGCAAAAATCACAACCAACACCAAGGCACATACAACATCACAACAGAAGTAGGATGGTCCTTGGAACAAACTGACTATGCTGTACATGGAGAGAGAAAAATCACGTTTAATTTTTCCACTCTAGCAGTTCAGTAACGTACAGGGATTTTCAGGGTTTCTGCGTATTGCAGTTTTGTTGGTAGGCAAGTCCCAGGCATACGCTTGTGTAACACAAAACATACTTGGTTTTAGCATTAATAGTTTCTTTAATTACTTTTCTATAACGGCATCATATTTGCAGTTTTCACTTAGTGTGTCTTTCACATTTTATATTTTTTAACCTCAGGAATCTTCTTTTTCATATTTTGGCATACTTAATGCAGCAGGAGGTGTGGTACAAATTAGCTGACCAAGTTCAAGTTCAAAGACTTTGGAGGCAAGCCCCCCTTGCTGCAGCCCTTCTCTTTGCCATGACGTTGTGCTGGTGCTGGGAGGAGGGGGACAGGCTGCGCCCCAGCCTAGCGAAGCCTTCAAGCACACACTGAACTGTAAGCATATGATTACTTTAAATTACTTCAGTGGGATTATTCACACGCTTGAATTAAATGCTCTTCTGGATTTGAGCCCTTACGTGTGGAGCAAAGTCTATCTCTGCAGAAGCTCCCAAAACGCAGAGGGGCTGCGAGGGTGAGGCACCCCTACGTGTTTCCAGGACCTTACACAGCACCCCAGGGAGATTAAAAAAATCTCTTTTAACATCAGTTGGAAACTGCAGCTGCTTTCCAATGCTGAGATGGGTGTCTCTTGTCAGTGTGTATTATTAAAGCCAGGTAACAAATGTATTGATAGGAAGTCATCATTTTTTAGAAATACTTATTGATCAGAAATCTCTCTTTTCAACTCCGTGTCTCACATTTTCTCCAGAAAAAAATAATAATTAAAAAAATCATTATTTTCTAAGAACTCATCCCTTCATTGTTTGGTACCCAATGCTTTTTTTGGTAATTTTGGGATGGGGAGGTGGTACTTTGCCAAGAAAAGGAAAAAACAAAAACAAAAACAAAAACAAAAAATCTTGCCCATGGTCTGATTTTCAGGATGTAAAGAGCATTAAAAAAATAATATTATATGTACTTATTTATTTATTTATGCTAAGACAAAATAACAACCCTAAACTGTTTCCTGACCAGCTTTTGTTTCCTGATCCCACACATTCGCTCTGTTCTGCAGCTCTACTTGTGCAGACCTCCACAGCCCTTGCAGGCTGGATGGAGTTGAGGAGAGGAACTGCCCTTTAAATAGACAGCACAGCTGCACGTAGGCTGCTCGGGGATTTCAGTGTCAGCCCCTCTAACTGTATTAATGGGAATTTAAGGGGACTAAAACCCACAGATACAGAGGAAAAAAAGACAAACACATTTCTGATCTGGCATTTCTTCAGCATCAGAACCAAGTTAAAACAGCATGTACTTTGTAGTTTTCAGAGATAAAATGCAATGCAAGAACCTTTATCTTAACATACTTCATTTTCCATCATAAGAATTATCATTTTGAAAATGGTCCTGAAAAACAAAAGACATGACACCAATGCTACGCAAAGTATTTTAAAATCAGACCTTGTTTGTTTGTGTCAGTAGTTTAAAGCAGAGGGCATTAAAGTTCTTGCTAATTTTGTGCTAATAAAGAACCCAGAAGCCTGCAACTTCAGTACGCGACTTCAATATTTAGGTAGCGTGCCAAAAGAGCACACGTTGTATTCCCAACAATGAGACATAAGCATATAGTTTTGCTGCAGTCTTGCTACTTTCACTATGTGTCACTGTGTATCAGTGTTAGCTGAATAAATGAGAGCAGGGCTAACGAGGGGGGGTGGGGGGGAAGTAGGAATGGTGACATACGATTTTTCCTGAAACATCACTTCTCTCTTTTCAATATATTAGGAAAAGGTTATGCTCCTTTTGCTCGTAATTATAAAACAAGAATGTTAATACCACAAAGGTTCAGCATAAATCAATTTCAAACTGCTAAATTTATTAGAGAGTGCTTGTAATATATTATCTGAAATGGGAAACAAATCCAAGGCTAGGATATTTTATACTGATACTTTCTAATTATATCTAAAACACTAGATAACATTTATATTTCTATTAAGAACTGCTGATTTTTTTACACCTGAAAACCTTTGCAAATACATTTTATCTGCAATGAATACTAACCCAAACTGATTTATACAACTAGAAATGTGTTTACAATGAGTAAAAATTACTAATGATGGCATAAAAATATCAAACTAAATTATACTTAGAATTTTTAACAGCCAAGGGAGTTACTTTACAGTATACCCTAGATTAACAGTTGAGATTAATATATTATTGTTACTATTATTATTACTATATAAAAACTAGTGAGAAAAAAACAAACCAACAACAGAAATCTTTGAAGTTGCCCCCTTTAGGGTCTGAACTAATGCATACTGAAGTTAAAGGGTCTCAGCAAATATTTCAGATGCACTACTAAGAAAGAACCAAAAGACTGAGGTGATTTAGCTTCAATTTTATAATGGTGTTTTAAAGAGTAGCGGTATTTCCATTGCATGAATATCTATGTGAATTTCTAGTTCAGAGTTAAATCTGGAATACAGCCGTGTAAACATAATCCCTGTAATTGATAGATAGTCCAGCATGCTGGCTGGGCTTTCCCCTCTGAAGCAGATAAAGTCATTTATAAGAAAGAGAGAAAGACAAGGAGGAAGAAAATGTATTTTTCTATCTGATGCAGTGTTTTATTCCAACAGTTTCATTCACACATGGATATTTAAAAATATGGTTTAGAAGATAGCTGATATTTCTGTTGCAATGCAGACCTGAAGGTATTTTTATCTCAATGCACATGGGTTGTGCAGGAATCTCAGGAACTCTAATGAGAATATACCTCACCAGTCTGTTAGGGAGATTTGTCCAAAACACAGAATTGCTGTACCACATGGCACAATATTGGCAGTGTCTGCTCAGCAGAGCTAATGGAAGAAAAACATGATTCTTTTCAACACGAAGGAGTCCTCCTTCAATGTCTGATCCGAGGAAATGTATATGCTGTTGGCTCGATTTGCAGGGGAGGTACCACACACCGTGTGGTCATTCGGAGCAAACTCCGCAGTGAGCGAGATGCTCCTTTTTGAACTAAGAATGAGGCAGGCAACCGAGTGGACACCTGGCCATTTAAAATGCACCAGGATTTGAATGGTGTGCCCATTCGCCAAATTGCTGCTGCTTTGCTGAGCCAGAATAAGTAAAATGTGTTTCCCTTACACATTTCAGCTGTTGTGCTGTGTCAGAAGGCGCTCTGGGCTGGAACGCGCAAACCAGCCCAAATCATCTTCCTGGGTTGTTTTCCCGCAATTCCTGACAGCTTTCACGCTGCAAAAACGCATCTGACAAACACTGCCATTAGTGCATTACTTTCAAATTAGAACTAATAAAGTCTTGTCCCAGGCTGATATAAAATAAGACATTTTTTTTTTAATCTCACCAGGTTTAATCCCAGCAGTGGCATGGCTAGTTCCGCAGGCAATGACGGACCTCACGGGTATGATATATCATCCAACCTCCAACTAAAGCCCAGCATGTTTCTATAGTGGAGAAAAGCTTTTTCTTGGCCTGACCCACCTCACACCAACAGTATGCATCACCTGTACACGTTCTTGTTTTTTTAGCAATTCTCTGGCTGGTTCCTAGTGCTGCCTACACTAGGAGTGCCTGACAGAGATCTCCCCATTGCCATTCCACCTAACAACCTTCTCAGGGCTCTCTCCTTATCCTCCTGCTCAGAACCACCGTGGGACATCTTGGTGCCCTCACCATGCTTGGTGTCCCAGGCCTGCTGCCATCTCCTGCAGCACCTCCTGCCAAGCTAGGGGGGCTTGGTGGCACTGTGCGCTCTTGGTGCCCCGCTCAACCCTTGCTTGATGTGGCTCTGCCTCTGCTCATCGCCAAGTTTGTCTCAGGAAAGCTCACAAAGTCCCAGTTAAGCCTTTTGCCACTCACCGACACTGCTGAGCTCTGCGTAGAGAGCTCTTTAATATTCAGCTTCATGTCCTGCAAGCGAATACCCAAATGCTGTCGCATTCATCAGAGGGAGTTACTGGAAACATTTACGCTAATTACACTCCTGTCTAAATTGGTTACTAATCTTATATTATAGTTAAACCACCAGAAGGGTTTCTAAAAGAATAGATTTTTTTTTTGTTAGTTAGTGGATTTTATCAGACAGATAATGGCAGAGAAGAAATAAATAAACGCAGGAGGTACAATTACATCATCTTACTATTTCAGCATGATAAACAAAATGGTATTCACTTCCCTCCCCAGAGTGTTGTGAGGCTTATTCCATTAAGGTTTGTCAAGTGCTTGGATGAAAGGCCCTGTAAGTGCATGGTGCTATTAGTAAATACTAAATAGAAAAACAGATTCTAACTCTCAGGATAAACAGGCTAACTTCTGCTTGGCAAACGCAGCCAGTACCACCAGCGTGCCACAGCACTGGGCATCCCCATCAGCTCTGACGCCTCCTAACCTCCAGAAGATCAGATCTGCTCAGGTTCAAACCTACTAGAGCTGAAATTCACCATCCCTACTCCTTCCCCAAACCCAGACAAAAATTTTACTCCCACTGGAGTGCACACCCTTGACAGAAGACAATGCAGAGTAGGCTGATGCATTTTATTTTCCAGGCATCCCCGAACCTGCTCATCATCCTGCACAGCTGAGACCGAAGCCCAGCAGGCAAGGGGGTACTGAGCGCACACAGTCCCCTCTGTCACCACCCTCGTCCCCTAAATCCTGGCACTAGAAGGAATTTCCTCTGTCACGGTCTTTCTGCCTTTCCCAACAATAGAGAGGGTGAAAAAAAACACCCTATAAATGTTTCACCAGAGATAAAAGAAGGAAACATTTAAAGCATTTGTGTAACGCTGCGCTGATCCATCAGAGTTAAGAGATAAAACTGCCCTTAATATCATGTGTGAGTAAAGGTCTAAAATAATTCTGCATTGATCATTCATGATTAAAACTAATGTCATCTGGTACCTTTGGTGTTGTGGTTTTTTTTTTTTTTTTTTTTTTTTTTAACTTTGCTGTTAAGTCAGGCCTGTGCCGGGCACAGCCATCTGGGGCTTTACATCTTCCCAAGCCTGCTGTGCAGTCTGATGGCATCTCTTGCGTAAAAGGCACAGACTGACAGGGCTTCAAAGGAGACGCAGTCGCTGCAGAGAAGCAGCTCCTTTCACACCAGGGAAAAAGGTGGGGACAGATAACGCCGTGGAAAATAACATTTCTGGTGGGTAGAACCCCAGTGCAGACAGAAGGATCTTCACATCCAGGGTCTTCTGTTTTGGGGAGCGGAGCCTTTGCCAACTCTCAATTTCCTGCAGAAGGAGGCAAGCATTTCTCGCCTTCAGAGCCGTACACAGTGAGCAGCCTCAAGGGTCAGGCAGTTTTTGGAAAGGAAAACTTCCTTCACTGTGCTCTGTGTTACCAGCCTCAGCGCTACAATGGCAGCTAGCCTCTCCTTCCAGAAGTGAGCTCCAAGGAGGTTTGGAAACACCAATTTTGAATTACAGCGGCTTCTTGCTAGCAGGGACTACTTACTGAAAAGCAACATTTGCAAGAATAATTTTTTGGGCTTACATACAAAAAAAAAATAATAAAAAAAACACCAACAAACAACAACTTGAAACCAGGTTTTAAAACACCAGTCAAACAACGAGAAGCAAAACCAGTAAGCATGATAGAACCAGCCTTCCTACCACTCTTCCCCCCAACCCGTAACAACGGACTGAGTTACAAAACAAAAGAACAAGCCAGAAATGATTCTGCAGAGATGTCACTTCAGCTCCTTTAATAGTTCCTACAGCGTGATTGTTGGGCGGGATGGCCTTTGGCTGCACTGCTTCCCGACCAGGACGGAGGGAGGCTGGATGGAGCTCGTTTCGGAGGGAAGCCCTCTTTGGGAACCCACAGATTGGGCTGTTAATAATTCGTGGACCTCCCCTTAGGATTATGTATGGTCATTGGTTCAGCACCAACCTTACCAGACAGACAAGCTACTTGGATAGCTGGGTTTTATGAGAGAAATCTCTAATTATGCCCAGTTATGATGTTCTCTACTCATATAATAGCTTCAGATTCAATACAGCCTGCAAGCGAGCCCTTGTTCTGCCGCTGTCATGGGGTTGGGCAGGCACTGGGAATGGTCTGAGGCATCCTGAAATGGTGTCACATCTCCTGCTTCTCAGAAACCTCCTTCCAGCACTACACAGCCTGAATTGGGAGTATGGACTGAATTGGAACCATGCAATTTTTAATGCGTCTACTTATTGAATTTTTAATTTGCAGATTATTGACTGTATGGACTGTAATGGCTTTGAACAACAGGGTGAGTGTGTATGCCAGACATCTGAAGTAATTCCATGTGAAAAGAGATAGCAAATTGCTGGAGCCTTTAATTACACTATTATTTAATAGTATTAAGGAAGGGCCTGAAAAAAACCAGCATAGTCTCCCCCTGCACATTTATCTACATCTCAATAAAATGAAATGCCATTTGTGTGAGGGGAAAGGAAAGGAAGGATGGGTCTGAATATATATACTTGTGTGCAACATCTCGGAAGGGTGTTGGTATAAAGGGCAGGCCATAAAGAACTGATGGGTTCAGTCCATGGGATTTTTACACTTCTTGCTTCTATGATCCTGTAAGCCCCAGACGTCAAGAAGCCATTAAATGAGAAGTAATTAGTTTTCTGCCCTGCCTTTTTCTATGCATATGAAGACTGTAAAGAGAATAACTCTGTCACCAATCCCCCACCTCTGTCTGAAGATAGGCGGATATTACAGATACAGGTCCTGCTGCCACAGAAACGGGGACTCCCTCAGCCTTTTCTTTCCCCACAGGCTCTTGACAGCGAGTTCAGCCCCAAAAGCAGGTTCCCAACAAGCTGGCAGCAGACGCCTGCTGGCCTCTTTGCCACAGCTTGTCCAGGTCACGCCAGACGCTCTCTCCCTCTCTGGCAGCAGGGTACCTCTCCTTTCCTTTCCTCTTAATTTTATTTGGAAACAAAAAGGAACAACATCCTGTCATCAAACACGAGGAAAGGGTAATTATCATAGCTACGTTTTACCTACCACAGTGAATGTTATTACTATGTGAAGATTACAGATATAAAGCCTCCAGGAATGTCAAAAGAGAATGTCATAACTAAGCCTACCTCCAAAATAGATGCTTGGGAAAACCCTTATCAAAATCACTTTGTCTACGTGCATGCAAATGCATATTACTAAGGGCTGTTCCTGAAAAGATCTGGGAGATGATTTGTACAAGAAGAAGGCTGCCTTGTTATTCCAGGGGAAAACAGCAGCTACACACAGAGCCAGGATTTTGTCACGACTTCTCTCGGGCTGGGGCCGTCGGAAGGAGCCCTGATTAGCAGCAGACCACAGCTGCCATCAGAAACAAGCAAACCCAAGGCTCGTCTCTTCCCTCCTTCCCACCACCAGCTATGCATTTCTTCTCTTCCTTTTGCTCGCTGCCAACCACCACATCTCAGGCAACAGCACCCGAAGCTCTGTGCTGAAAAGCACCATAGCTAAAATTCACGGCGCCCAGTGAATTACTGAGGACAAGCAGGTGTCAGCGACTGCTTTCCTGTGGCCACTGATACGTTTCTACGCTGGCCAGTCCGTGCACTGAGGTCTAACAGTGCTGGAGAAGAGCCGGCCAAGGCACACTTCATTTGCAACTGAAACGGCATGCAGTAGGACAGAGAGATGGGCTGGGGAAGGGAATTTTACAAATTCCTTTCAATGTCAGGTCCTTAACTTTGCAGTGGCAGTTCTGTATACTGAAGTTTTGTTTCATGCCCTATATATTTTCCACTTTCATACAGAGAGCGCTTGGAACTGTGCTTACTATTCTTGGCGTGCTGGAGAGGACGGGTGGAATACTAAGAGAACTGCATCTGAAAATGTACATTCACGACGGCTTATCAGTATTGGACATACATAATTTTGTCTTGCAAAGTTTTTGCTATGAAATTGGTTGTCACACAAATTCGCGTGCTTCTCCTTGCTGATTTTTTTTTTCAATCCGCTACATTACTCTATTATTTGATGTCCATTTTAATGTTCCTTAAAGATAAAGCAAACACTCTATACCGAAATTTCATGCACCCTTCTCTTTGGTTGAACGGAACTGAATTCTCACCACACAGTAAAATTTCACATACATTTTAATAACTCAGTAAACTCCACCCAGATGAAAATACCCACCTGTAAGCATGAAACATTTTGCTCTTAATTGAATGTAAATGCAACCTCCCCCAGCACACACTCTGTCGGGCGAAATAAAGTGCGCGCTCCGTCTACGTAAAGCACTGCCGTCTCGTCTGGGGCTTGGGGAATAAGGACGCTTCAGCTGCAATAACTGAAAAACCGGCCCTCACTTTGGCCTACACTTGGAAAACTGAAATCTAAGTTTGAAGAATGTTTCTCTCGACCCAAGTTCTTTGCCTCTCTGGCACTTACCTACTTGATACTGAGACTTCCGGGAGTACTTGACAGGACCAGAATGCGTGGAAGCTGGGACTGTTGACCAGTGGCACACGCTGCAAGCAAACTATTCTTTTAATAATCTCTGTTTCCCAGCCGAGGCGTAATTCACTGCAAAATTTCCACAGCCTATTAAAGATGAGACAATGGTGGTATTGCTTTGCAGTTTTGTTTGAAAACAAGAGCTGTTATTGATTGCACATGGAAAGGCTGAGCCAATGATTTCCATTGATAGAATTTTAATCTCTTGAGCAACGCACTCAGTCAAGCCTTGGCGCGCCCTTTGCAAGAAGTGAGATGGAGTGAGTGGGGCACTGGTAGCAGAGATCTAGAGGAAGGGATGTGAGAGTAACCACAGAAAATTCCATATTTAGAGTCCCAAAGGTCTGAAAATTAGGATTGTTTCAAACACTTTGGGGATGAAAGCTCTGTGTGGAGGCTGGCTGGGATTATGCCAGCTTTGATAAAGATTAAGTAGGACTTAGAAAAGACATACCAGCCTGCGAGTCAGAGAGTACGATGAGCTTCATCCACTGAAGACGAAAACAGAGATGCTTCACAGAAAAGCTCCAAGGTTTGCATGCAATAGAGCTGGCCACCAACAGAAAGCTAATAATAATAACAGCAATAGCCAAGAATTAATTCTTTAATACAGAATACATGCTAAAGAAACCAGAGCCATATAACGTGTAAGTTGGATGGTTGTTTTCTACGTGAAGAGGGGGAGAGCTACTTCTGCCTGCATCAAGAAATAGCTAGTTTGATTTCAGAAAACAGGCACATTGGACACAGCACCAAGCAAAGCAGCTGACAGGAACCAAAGAATTAAGACAGCCAACGCACAATGAAAAGACGCAGTGTGCTATTAATAATGCTCACCTTTAAAGAACCATGGCATTTAATATCAGTGCTTATCAGAAGCATCTCAAGAGATTTCAGCTCTTTTAATGTACGTCTCACAAAAGAAACACCACGAAGGAGTGCTGACTTCAATGTTTTCCTACCACTAACAGCTGCCTTTCAAGGAAGATCCTGTGAAGCTTTCCTCTCCCACATTTAACTGACTCTGGATTCCCACATTTAATTGAATGGGATTCAATAGCAAGAGCAGAAATAGTTCAAATTGTCCCTTTGGGTATTCGTTCACCAGAAATTACTCATTCGTGCCA
Organism: Oxyura jamaicensis; assembly: GCF_011077185.1. Classification (NCBI taxonomy): domain Eukaryota; kingdom Metazoa; phylum Chordata; class Aves; order Anseriformes; family Anatidae; genus Oxyura; species Oxyura jamaicensis. Next base: position 77,979,847 of record NC_048896.1, on the reverse strand, counting down.
TGACATTTTGAGGGAATATCATAATGTCGTTTTGGACACAATGTCATAACTTCAAGGAACAGAAGAATAAGATGGAAACATCAATTATGATAAAAGAAAGGGTGTAAAAATCACATTTTGCCCTGTGTCCTTATCACGGGAAGGTTCCAGTTCTGTAGGTCTGCAGTCACTACGTACTTCCATGACCAGGTCGGTACCATCACCCCTGACAGGGCCACCTGCGGGGGACATCCTGCTGACCCTGTTCGTGCCAGCTCGTCCAAAATCCTGCATGCAGTCTGGAGGACAGCAGTGGTATTGAGATGTGTAGTGTAGGAAGGCAGGGTAGGAGAGTGGTATGGGCAGGATCTGGCCCTTTCTCACAGCACAGGGTGGTAACGAAAGACTGACACAGGTCTGCTTGTCTGATGGTGCTACAGGATTGGACCAGAATGAAAAACCTTATATACATTTAAATGCACATGAACATGTGTACATACACATGTATGCATATACATGCATATGTATGTATAGGTAGGTATGTAAGAGCATCCAGAAAGGTATTTTGGCAACTCTGTATCGTGCACTGATACTGAATTACTTTAGCAATACCACTATATAGCATAACATTATTTTTTAAAAGTGGGAAAAAGAAGTGGGAAAAATCAGGCAGATGTTGAGCTCTAGCTGGAAGGCTGGGTGGTTGAGGCATTTCATGTGGGAATAAAACCTTCCACCCAACAACCCACCAGGTCATATGTGCCCTGCGCAGCAGCAATGGCTCAAAATCCCTACCAACATCCCCTTGCACAGATGATGAGAAATGAGCTGGGAAGTAAATACAATTGCTACGGTCCAGATGCTTCTATCACAAAAATCAGCCCAGCAGCTGTCAGCAGCCAGCCCTCCGGTAAGCAGCCAGGAACAGACTGGAGAAAGGGAATGCAGGAACCTGCACTGATAATGCTCGTCCTGGTTCAGGCAGATCGACAAGCTGAATGCTCCCCCTTGCAGTTCAGTCTCCAGGACTCACTAACTTCACTCAGGTTTTGCTACCTTCAAGAAAAAGATATAAAAATGTACTGCTGTTTAAAAAGGGGGGAAATGCCATAGTGGGTATAGCTTGAGGAAAAGGTGACACCATCCTAGCCTGCACACACAGAAAGCCTGAATGGCAATCCTCTCACTCTGTCTTCAAACTGCTAACTTATATTAATTAAATATAAATACAATTAAGAATGAGTTATTTTCATCAAGATTAAATATGTTAAAATGAATCCATCTGTTTTTGTGGTAATCAAACTTCAAGAAACAAGACTCTAAGTTTGCAAAAATATAAACCAGTGCTAAATGACACCTTTATGGTCTATGCCTGATTTTAAATTACTTATTATTCTTTATATATTATTTCACCTACCGTGTAAATTTTCACTTTTCATGTATTACAGCTGCTATGCCAACATTAAAAAGGCACTAAACATTTTACAACGGTGCACTGAATGGCATCAGAGTAACCACATTTGCAGCAAATATTTGCAGAGAGAATTGTTTCAGCCTGGCTGGGCTGCCCGGCCCCAGCTCTGCCCACACCTCCACAAACGGAGCAACTCCTTGCAAAGACTTAACTTTGAAAGGAAACTCACACACGCATCAGGCTTTTGTCACTGTGATATTATAATCGTTTTGTTTTTCAGCTATCGCTGCAGCTTCAATTCATTTAGCAGTCGGCTTTTTAGATTGCAGTCCATTTATTATAAACATTTATTTTTTTTTTTGCATAGGAGGCTATGACGGTTTATTAATCCATCAATGGACTCCCTAAAAATATGATCAATGATGCTGCATGAAACGTCATTCTTTATACACTTTAGGAGGCTTGGCAATTAATGCTTCAAAACGCTATGACTATGTTGAAGCTTTAAAAGAAAATCTTGTTAAAAAATACAGAACCGTATCCCTGAATAGTTCCTGTAATTCAGAACAAAACACTGTAAATCTTACACTTGACAACTCTATCTTTATGAACTTATTCAAAAATGTATGATATTTGCAAAAGTTTTTTTTTAAAAAAGTATCAGACCAAGCATTTGATTAATGAAACCCTGTCTAAAGCAACTTCGTCAGGCTGCGGTTCTTCAGCATTGCATTTCAGACATCTCTTAAAACATGAAAAGGACTGCTCTTTTCCCAAGCATCTTATTAAAAGAAAACAATCTGACAACAGTGCTTGCTCAATGCAGTGTGGCTCTGAACCGGGTGAAGCTATGAAATGCATCACAGTTCGTTTTTCTTGGATGACGAGAGGCTCTTCAATTATAAACGTGTAAATGGGTGACGATTGAATCCCGGCAGCGAAAGTAACATAAATGCACGTCTCATCACTCGCTGCACCCCGCGTGCAGACACAGCAGCAAGGAACACCTTGCTGCGAGCCAAGAGAGAGTTAATGTTATACACTGTACTGCATTGCATTCGCATTAAATTCAAAGGACGACACATTTTCAAAGTCTTGTTTTAATAATAATGCTTACCATAGCAGAGTGCCAAATATTTTGGTTGATATTTAAATAATTCATGAATGCTAAACTCATCTTTTTTTTTAATAGAAGAATAAAACCATCATATTCAGAAGCTGACCTTTTTACTCTGCTATATAAACCCATTAACAATACGGAAAAACATATCCCAAACATAAAAAGCTTTGAAATATCAATTTAAAGGCTACTTTCTGCTATATCCTTTATTGTAAATGTTACCAAGAAAAAGGCAGAAACCAAAAATCAATTTTTAATATATTTCTTCCTACCACAGGGCATCGGAAACATTAATGGTTTCGACATCTACACGGCCACTCTTACAAGCTTTGCTCTTCCCACATTCGCCTTTAAAACATGATTAATGCATGTTTGCATATACATTTAAAGTACTTCTGGATGTAAATTAATTAACAACAATGCAGTACACACAAACAACTTTCCCATTGTTTGATTACCCGGAATAACATTCTGATATTTACATAGCTGTTGCAATTTAGGCAAGTGAAAATGTTGCACATTTTTATTAGCTAACTGGATTCCCAGAAAACCCCAAATCCAGGCTGTAACAGACTTTTACAGTTCAGTTTTGAAGCCACTTCTGTTCTGTGGAACTAAATTAGCTTTGTATAGAAAAAGAATTTTGAAAGTTTTCTGCCTTTAAACTTTTTATGGCACAGGAGCACTGATTAGGTTTTAAAAGTTCCACTGAAAATAACCACCATAATAAAATTATCAAGAAGCAGCTCCATTTATGTGAGTGCTGTATGAGTGAAGGTTATGAGCAGTCTTGTGCAATCGACGTGCGGAAATGCTCCTTTCTTTTTTCTTTTTTCTTTTTTTCCTTTCTCCTGCTTCCAAAAACTACCCTTTTCCAAAAGTCTCCCTTTCCCCTAATCAATACCCCCACATCCATCCTTCCAGATAGAGTTCTGTGATCCGTATTTTAAACCTTAATTCATCCTATTTCTCTCAGTTACTCCAGCTTCCAGGCATTCATTACCACTACTGTTCAACCTATTTGGTCAGGGCTATGGAGATGAGGGTGGAAATTTCCTCTGCAGTCAACAAAAGGAAGTAGGTGCCTTTGCAAGCCTGCAGAGAGAGAGATCTGGATTAGGAACCTAATTAATGAGGGATTAGGAACCTAAATTACATGGACCTCTCTCTATTCACAATTCAGGTATTTCCTACTGGAGAACTGGCGGGCCCAAACCAGGAGAGCCAGGTAGGTCTGGATATATTCATTACTAACATACTCTCGTGCAGGTTTCACAGTCTGCTTCTCTACCCATCTCCCCACATCTATTCAGCAATATTCTGTACACACGGATATTGTTGCTATACTAATAAAAAAGTACTACCCTAGAAAGCACGAAAATCAGTAACAGTTGCCTCGGTCTAGAATTTGGGCAGTAACAGAAACAAGAAACACGTCGGCAGCAAGGTGTGCCGGTGACAGACCTACACCTCCTGCACCAGGCTAGAAGGCAGGAAAGAGAAAAACCAGAGAACCAACAGGCTTTGAAACCACTGCAGGAAAGCATTACACTGCATTTGTTTGGGTTTCAGGTTCGTCTTGCCCTCTTTTACCTGCCATCAACCTTTTAAGATTGTCCCATGCTTAGAAAAACATAAGTCAACCTACTGGCTGCTCGTGGGGGAGACTGACCCTAGTATTATTGGAAGGCTCTGTGTGGAAATATCAGTATTTCAGAAAGTAATATTACAGTAGTATTATTACAGTAATACTGCAATATTACAGAAGTATTACAGAAAATTCTCCCTCTGCCTGTAAACACATCATTTACACTCCACAGTGCTACACATACAAAGCATCTTCCAGGTCAGCTAAAACAGATAAAACCACAAATGCAAACAGAGTAAATCTCACTCTTAACTTACTAAAAGGAATCAACAGTAAAACAAACTTTCATTTCATATGAAAGCCATTAATGCATGTCAGGTCATGTTAAAGTGTTTCTTTAAGTGTTAAAATAAACCTAGAAGGTCTTGAAAAGTGGTTGTTCCCCCCCCTTTTAAAGAAGTAAAGGAGTAATCCAAGGGATTTAAAATACATCGTACAATTTCAGCACTGAATAAATGGAGTAAGTAAAAGCCTATTTAAACTATCTTAACCAGGAGCTTTATGCCCATCAGGTGAATGCTGTGAGCTGCAAAGCACACTGGTCTGGCTACTGCAACCAACCCACGACCAATGGAGCACCATCCTACCGTCCAGTTCAGGGATGGGGCTGCTGCGGACAAGACACGCTTTCTGATTGCCCCTACGCACCATAAATACTGCTGCAATGCCTTGGTGGAGTTGTGACTCTTGTCCCCGTTTCTAATGATAACCATGATGTCATTAAAATGCAGATTTAATTTGGGGAATGACCACTGTCAAGCTACAGGCACGGTGACAGTGCTGGGGGAAATCCTGCTAAGCCCCAGTAAGGGAGCCCTAGTGCTGCCAGTAAGGGAGGAGCGCTTCTTGAAACAAAGTAGAAAACGTGAAGTCTCCCAAGAGAAAAAAGATTTTATTCACTTTTTCATGTTAGTCTTTGCTACCTATTGATGTCCTGCTCAACCTGCTGCTGAAGACTAGCGAATTCAGAGTAAACAAGCATAAGGTAAAGCTTTTACCAGCATGCATCTGAGCATTAATTGAAATGCCTTAAGGCAGAGTAAAAATGCTTCTGAAACATTTACATGAGATGAATAGAGCTTGGATTAAAAAAAAAAAAAAAAAAAAAAAAAAAAAAAAAGGGCTATTCACAATGGTTTTCTTCATAGCTATCCACATCAATTAGACTTTAAACACAATGACTTTTTGACTTAAGTTTTCAAAATTAAAGCCCTTTGCAAAGAACCCTGAGGTCTGAGAAAACACAGTTCAATGAAATAGCCCAGAACTATTTTTAACAAAATTGCACTTATAGGATTTGTCTTTTTATAGCAGGTTTAGAAGACACTGGGTTGTTTTGTTTTTCTCTTGGAGGCGCTCATGGAGCATTTGTCAGGGGAACATTGTGGATATATAACTTAGGTGCATCATCCCCTTGTGTACAGCAACGGCCACAACAGAACATATGCAATTATGACTGAATCTTAATCCTCCTTCCACAATATCTTCAGAAGAATAACCCGTGACATTACAGGAAATCAGTTTTCACTGCAAAAGACGTCATGCGGTAGGACAACGTCCCCTCGCCTGACTCCTGCCGCACTCACGGTGAGCCACACCATTGCTTGGCTTGCAGCCCCACGTAATGAGGAAACAGAGTGGGGAGCGAAGAGCCTGGCCCTTGTGTCTCCCGTGGGACACGGTGAGGACAGCACATTTCTCAGCCAGAAAGGCTGTGGAGGGACTGGGTGGCCCCACACTCTCCAAGAAGCCATTTCTGAGGGGAGCGGCCTGTCACTCAGCAAAGCACGAAGCTGCTGGCCCGCGATACTGACACAACAGGCCGCTGTTGTGACCATCAGGCTTTCGGCACCCTACAGTAGGCTGGTATCACCTACAAGCTTTGTAGTTTTATTTTCTGGCTGCTCGCTGTCACTCCTCTTGTCACTGGTAGGTGACAGCTCCTGACACATCCACAGCACGGCTGCTGGGAACAGCACTGCCCAGGTTTGCCTTGTGCGTAAGAGGCCATGAACTGCAAGGCAAAACCTGATGGAACTCTTTGGGTTCAAAACTCCTGGTTCCCCTAAATACAGCGAGAATTGTCACCACCTCCTGGCACCAGAGTCCAAGCAGTGTCCTCTACTCCCCAGTAACACCAGGACTCTGAAGCGGCGGTCTGAATTACAAACTCCCAAGGGGGAATTCATCACGGCCCCACATACCTTATTGCAAATCTGACTCCTGAAGAAGCGTGGCCAATTTTTCATCTGAATTTGTTGGGATCATTTTTTAACCCTGGAGCCTCAGCTCACCTTTCTTGCCTAGATTAAATAGCTATCTGCTATCAAAGATATCATCCTTCTCTTTGGGCAAAGTAAGTAGATTGAGCTTCTTAAGTCAGTAATTGTAGGGCCTATTTTCCACCGATCGAGTGAATTTGCGACTGACTTTAATGCTGCCAGGATTTACTCTTGGAGCCTCGGCTAGGGTACCTTCTATGCTCAGAGGTCAGACGAAAATGTAACTATCTCTGAGATGTTCTGATTCCAAATAATCTCCTGCAAATCTGTCACCGTTCACTTAATATTTTGCAATCTGATTTAATTAAGGCTTAACAAATGGAAGAAAAATGTTGAAGTTCAACATTTCAGTAGTGTTAAAACATTAAATGCTAAGTTTTTTTGTATAAGCCTTATTATAGTCATTAACCGATTTCCAATATATTTAACAGCTTATTCAAAGTAGATAGAGAAAAAAGAGAGGTACGCACAATACCTTGTGGTTAGCACAATCCCTAAATTCAGTTATTTACCAAATGTTATGCTGGTGACAGCAGAGTGCCTGGCAAAAGCCAGACAGCAAATCATGTAAAATTATACTCTCATGCAACCTTAAATTTTGCATTTTAATTGGTTTTAAACAGATCCTGTCAGTGTTATAGCCTAAAATTAGCAATATAGATCTAGATAACAGAGAAATAAAATAAGAGACCAGAAAATAGTAGTAAGACTGATGGATAGATTTGTTTCCTCCCAGTGCAGTTCATTTTATGCCTCTTAAATTGCTGGTAAGCAAAATGGAGCCCGTCCCTTTTCTCCGGCTGGAGCATTACTTGAGTGCTGCTCACATCTAGAGTGCTGCTAACAGGAAACTCACAGGAATCTCTATAATGAGCATCTTCATGGCTGATGAGCTGGAAATCAAAGACCTGCAAGCATGCGACAAATCAAGCTGAAGATCCTAATATTTGAGAGGCCTGGGACTGCTTTATTTCCCCAAGAGTTGGGCAGAGAGCTATAACAACATGTTATACCTGTATTAAATGGAAGTACAACATGCTAACCACGGGCTGTATTTATAGCAGAATTTTCAGACGTCACTTAAAAGGCACATTGTCTCAAGAATAAACTTCTAATAAAACAGGGATATTTTCTTTCATGTTTTGTTCTATTTTTGTTAGCAACAAAATACTTAGGCAATCTTGTCCGGGTCCTTGGAAAACAAATGCCATCCAGTCTAGCACTCAGGGCCCGAGCTCCCTTTCAAGAGACTGAACCTGATACCTCTGAACAGGCAAGTGGTCAGAAGCCTCAATACAAATGCTATAATATGTATCCTAATAGCTTTACTGCTGAGAGGCTGGTGTTTGTTTTTATTGTTCATAAAATTTGTATTGATAACTAGTTAAGGTATATAAATAATTCCCACATATGACTTTCCTAATAATCTATAACAAGCTATGAAATCTAATATTTGAGGTATGACCCACCCATGAAATCAGGCAACGTTGTCTATAATTTTGAAAGTAAAACTATTGCAAATATTGCAGCAAAGTATATGATATAAATGCAAGTGTACCATAACATCCACAGCGTGTGTATTAATGCAACCATTAAACAGAATAGTACTGCCACAGTACTAATACATTTTAGATTATAGCAAGCAGAAGTAATACACATTAGGTTACATCATTTTCCTACAGTAATTATTAGAATACTACATTATCCATAAGAAACTGCCATTCGCCATCCAAACACATAAGCAGCCCCGTTTATCTGCCATTTCAGAACAGCAAGAGCACTGCTGGCCTCTCTGCAGACGGAGCTCGTGCTGAGGAGCAGTGCTACACATTTCAGGAACAGCGAAGATTAAAGTTCCCGTGTTTTCATCTTTTTGACTACTCAGAGCTGTGGTAACGCTGATGTAGGATGCTATTCCAGAGATGTTTGCTACAGGAGCACCTGGAAACTGCAGAGGCAAAGACTTTTTTCCTAAAATGATTAATGCTGATCCTGATCAATGAAGATGATGAAAGGCCAGAAACTCCTTCTGAGATACTCGGAGCTTTTCAGCTTACAGAAAAAGCCATAAATATTTATTCGGCTTAAAACGTAAACTGAAAACCCTTATCTGACCGGTTTTGAGGGCATCCTTGTTCCCTCATAATTCCTGTTCTCAGGTAAAAAGCAAGAGCTGGTTTGGGGGGCCAGTCCATGCTAGACTGAACTAAGTGTCTTCAGCCAGCAAGCTGAAGTTCTTCAGAAGTTCTTCTTGATCTGGAGAGCCAGGTTCTCCATCCTAGCACCTCTCATACCCACATGTGGTTCTGTTGGTTTTATACCCCTCATTCACAAGACATCGGAATAGATAGTGCAGGACTTCCCAGTGCATACAAAACCATTTGCTATATTAAAACACAAGAATAACTACTACTCCACGCTTACTACATCCCAGCCACATCCCAAGGATGCTGCCCTGCAAGGAAAGTGCCAAGAGAAGGTGTGAGGAGGCAGCAGCGAGGAAGGGACTGAATTTCCCAGGATGGAAATTCCATCCTTTGCACCCAGAAACTGGTTGGTACTCGGTTGATACCAACATATCCCACTGTTCATGGGCAGCTGGTGGCCCTAGGTGGCCACCACAAGCAGGACTGCAGCCAGGGAGAGGCATTCGGCAGGGTGCTGCTGCTCCACAGCAGACCATTAGGAGAAAAGCTGAGAACAAACTTTTGGTAATGGACTCTTCCATCTCGCAAACAATTCAACAGTAAACCAATGACTGAAATCCGAAGAGAGAAAAATTCAGAGGGGAAAGAAGGTGTACACCTTTAACAGAGAGACGTAATGAACCATTTGAACCATTTATTAAGGTTTCTCAGGTGTTTTCAGTCACTGGCTATTTTAAATCAAGGTTGGATGCTTTATTTCTGAATGAAATGCTCTTGTTCAAACAAGAATTATTTCAGGGAAATTTGATAGTATGTGTTATAAGATGAGGTCAGGCTAGATTGTCACAGTATTCCCTTCTGGCATTATCATCTATGAATCTATAAAAGGGAAAGGATTTAATTGATGAAGTTTAGCCCCATTAGCCCCTCATTACCAGATGACATTGTCATCGTTAATCTTTGACTCCGAACGACTATAGATCCAAATTCAACCTTTTCTCTCTAACACTATATATATTTTATATCTATGATATACACACATGGTTTCAAGGGATTATAAAATCCACCCTTTACTTTTCCCCTGTATTAAGCACATGGAAAACATATGCAGATTTCAGAAGTACCCTATTTGCAGGGCACTGACATTTTCCTTTTTTTTTTTTTTAGAGGATTTTTTTTCAGTAGATTTGTAAAGCAAAGGAAAGGAAAATTGATTTAGAATGGACAAAGATGTCCAGGGATCGCTATTATGAAGATTTGGGGCTGTGTGGAAAATTATGTGCAAAAGCCATAGCTACATAAATGACATAAATGTACTTTCCTTTTAGCTCAGTGATGATCTTATACAGATGCCCCCAACCGGATACAGAGATGCTTGTAACAGTGCTCCTGGGGAATAATGATTTACGAAAACTCTTGTTGAAGCCTGATTTTGGATATCCAGTGAATTTAGACCAGCCATTTTCTTACATTGATCTACAACCCCCAAAAAGTTTGCAAAAGAAAACAGGAATAATTGAAAGCCTTAATACAGCCCATTAACTTTACACCCCCTTGTATCACATCATTCCAATGCATTTCTCAGGCATTTACTTCACTTTTTAATTATTCCTCCTTTCCAAATTTCCCTCTCAGACACAAAGCACTACTCGTGAAACTGGACAGCAGTAAGGTGGGTCCTTCATCTAGCTTCCTTATGGGCAAGGAAGGAAAAGCATCTGCTGAGTTCAGTTCTGCTCAGATTGGCCTTCAGCTGAAGAACAACTGTGATTTAAGGATATCTGAGACACGTGGAGTATATAAATAGAGAAAATGCAGATGAAATACTGAGTTGACAGAAGTCAAAGGCAAAACTGTGAATTTTATTTCACTCCAAGCATACGGTCTCTCTCCCACCCCATATCTCCATTTCATCGTGCTATTTTTATTTTCAGTATATGAGTGAATAAGCAGGAATGTAATGGTGCATTGTTGAAGTGTTAAAACTAAGGTTTCTAGAGTGAGCAACGGCAGAGGAAAAACAGGTAGAGATGACTAATTTAGACACAGATACACGTCTTAAACTCTTGAAAATGGTCACTGACCCTTCCAGATGCTTGGCACCCCTGCATTTGCGATGCCACTCGGCACAGGGAGCTCCGTACCCACTGCCACCTGTGCGTTAATAAGGGAACAAGGCAACTCTGCAACATGGGCTGCACTCAAGCAAATTCACCAAGCAGAGGACAAATGCCAAAAGCTTTCACTCTGTTTTTCTCTTTTCCACATTAGAAAGGGTCTTTCTCTGCAATGGGCAGCTGAAGAACGAATCCATGTCCCATTTTCAACAGTTTGCTTCTCAGAAGAACAAAGTAAAGAAAGATATTTATAGCTCAAATCTAAAGTAAACCATACCTGAGAAGACGGATTAGACAAAAGTCCTTTTTTTATCTGAGGTTTTTGCTACAGATTAGGGAGGATTAAGAAAGCATCCTGCTCTCGCCATCCTGTGAACGACTGCAGCAAAGTGGAAGTGTTAGCAGGATCACCATTAACATGAAATGCCAGCAATGCTTAAAGGTAGACGCAGAAAAAGAAGTTTTCCTAACAGCCTGTGTCACTTCCCGATAGCTGACAACACACAGAGTTCAAAACAAGCAGTTTGGGTTAATAGTGTACTTGCATGTAAATACATAAAAGCTTCAGCGCCATAAAGCTAATTTAAAAAAGGACATTTCTCTTTATAGTTCCCATGAGTATAATAGAAGCTATGATATTCTTTCTACCATAATGTAAGTTTCATTAAAGAGCTGGAGCTATAATTGTCTACATCAGTACATAGCAGCAGACTGGATAAATTGTCCACATAAATTGCTTAATACAACTTCAAGCCCTGTTCGGAGCCCTGGTAACTCCTACAGCTGCAGCAGTCAGTCCGAGCTAAGGTTACGCCACCAGCTGAAACTCGGAAAGGCTTCAAAAGGAAACAGAATGACCCCCCAAACCCATAAACCAACCTGGTGCTCAACTCCACAAACAACACTGCATTAAACATTAAACCTGTTCGCTGCATTCTACGGCGGACACAATTACACGTCCATACTGCCAGAGATTTATGTGACAATTATGTATATGAAGTGATACGCAGGCTATTATCATTCTTAATAAATCAATAAAGTCAACTGAAAAATTAAACTGAACATGTATGGAACATTTGACAGCAAATATATTTCAGTCTCTTAAGCGCTGTCATTTTCATTGCAATTTACTGCCTACCCTGCAAGAGGGTTAAATCAGAAAAGTGAATAAAGAAGGAGAAGAGGTCTCAGGAAAAGAACTACAGTGCATTGAATTGCAATTTAACAGTAAATCAGCATGGCAGAAAGAAATTTTTGTCATAACAGGGCTGTAACATTTTTTAAAAGCCAGTTTTGTCTTGAACTTGAAGCTAACGTTCATTAATGGCAATTTTAGGACTGTACTAAAATATAAAATATACTACAAATGTAGAGATGTAATTTCATTGTTTTAAGGTTTCTGTGCATTATTCCTCATAAAATATGAATGCTGCTATTGACTCGGTAAGTAGGATGCAAAGTATCTCCTTTTTAAAGCCAAAGAGGAAAGAGGGAAATCTCTGAGACAACAGCCATTTTCCAACATAATGTGTAGACTCAGCACTCTACTGACTGCTTCTTTTAAAATCTCAGTCACATTTTGACTTTCTACAAAATATATTTGCGTAAGGGATTTAACTTTGCCCCTTCTTCATCCTGCAGCAAAACACTGGGCAATTTAATTGGGAATGTTTCACCTACTCTGAAATAATACACCAATGCAGCAATGTATGGCGCACACCTATGCATGATAGGTCTATAAATACATAAATAGGAAAATTATCTTAAAGGAATACCTCCGGTGAACACGTGAGAGCGTGCAGTTGTTAGTCCACAGCGTTCTAAGCCAGACACCAATAACAAAGTAAGCAGCATATGCAGCACACCCGTGTGTACACGCATATTAAACGCTTCTTCGTGAGCGCCTTTATGAGTCTCTGTATTCCCTGCCCTCTTTTGTGGAAGTTATCGCTGTATTAGATGTTGTTGAACATATTTGATATGAAAGCATTGTCTGTTTGCTACCAGTATCTAACGAGTATCTCCCCTAGAGTTGCCAGCAAGGTGCTGATTAATTAACTGAAGTAGTGAAGCTGAATCGTACAACAGCTGTTTGGAGAATTGTCATTAACTTGGTCTCTTTCCCCATCTATTCGTTTGCTTGCAGTGCTACCGCTACACTGCGAACATGGGAAGCTTTCCATCGAGCCTACCTGCACTTGTCCACGCTCCATGCCGCGGGAGGGGACAGCTGCTCACGGCTGGTTTTTAGAAGAGATGGGAAGTGTAGGAAGGAAGGAGAAAATGGCAATAAACTTCCTGGAAGTCACAGCTCTGCTGTCACTTGTCAGTGGCAGCTGACAGTAGACGGTCCTGCAGGCAAAGTGTAGAAAGCGAATGGCACATATCCTGAGCTGAGGGTGAGGTGCAGCCCAGGACCTCCCAGCAGCTGTGGTCCTGCTCTCCAGGCCAGCTGCAGCGCGGCCGCGCTCGGACAGGCGGCTGCAGCCCCCTCCCAGGCTGTAACGCCTCTTGGCAGAGGATGCCGACCTGTGGACCTCAGCTGCCCCGCGGAATAATGATTATTAAGGAGAGTATAATCTGTATTAAGTGGCAGACAGGCGGCGGGGGGGGGTGTTGGTCATACACGTGATCGCGACGGAGGCATGCCACTTAAGCTTCCTGGGTTTGGGGGTAACCCCACTGAAGATTTCCAAGAAAAAGGTGTGATGACTATTTTTGTGGGTTGTTTTTTTTTTCACTATCACACTGTTGAAATTAATGCAAGACAAAGTTTGGCAGGCTCTCATCAGGATGATCACCTGATCACCTGAGTAAGCTCTGCTTACCTCGTTTGACGTGCTCTGCCGTGACACACCAGAGATCGCAACGCTAACGCCAGCTGCACCGCTAACTGCTGCTCCCTGCGATTTAATTTAATATTACGCTGCTTCACGTGGGCCTTGCTTTATTATGCTTGAGAATTATGAAAACTGGAAATTACACATGTGATTAAACTCGATCTAATCACTCCACGTACTAAATAAGCCAAAATGCATCCGAAAATACATCAGGTACAATTTTTGCGTGAAACAAATGAATGCAGGAATGTATTGCATTGATATAGATGGAGCATCTGCCTTGTGATACAATTAAGTCTTGTGACAGAAATAAATCACTGTAGGGGAGAATGTAAACCATTATCCAATAGGATTTTCTCTTTTCTTCTTATGTGGCAGGACTTATTGGATTCCCTGATGCTAGACAGCTAAGTGCATCCATGATATGATGATAAATCAGGAAGACTACATGATTTGAAATTTAACAGCTACTTATTTTTGAGATGTTAAGATAAAGGAAAAAAACACTTTGATTTCTGCAAGTAACTATTAAATTGGGAATCTCCTTTTCTGATAATCTGATACTCTGTTACTGTGTCATATCATCAAACAATGCCAACAACCAGCAGTGAGTAAAATAGATTTTGGACTAAGATGAATAAGGGAACCACTTATCTTTCTTTTTTCTCTTCCAATATTCAGTTTTATCTAAAGAACACTGCATAAAGGTTACTGTTGACATAAAAATGTACTGTTCTTATTACATTTTCGTTTTTTTGCATGAATATATACTTAAATGGAGAAAAAAATGTTTTTGTTGCTACTTTCTACATTTGAATGAAAAAATCCATACACTACGTTAAAAATACAGAATAAATAATGGAACTTCAGCCTGGATAGTGGTTGATAAATGTGATTCACAAAACATACCTTCATGTTTTAATAGCTTTCCATTGTTAGAAGTATGCTATTAATTAGTGGAAAAATGGATTAATCTATCCCGGATGTACTTGTATTTCTTGGTTTTAACCCTTTTTTCACTGCCATGACTTTTGGCGACCATCTCAAAACATGTGCAAGTGCTGGAAGGAACGCGGCTCAGGGAAATCTGTTAAGTAAGATTTCTCTAGGAACATTCGTAAGTGACACCATAGGGAAAGCCACTTCAAATAAATAAAACAAGAATCACAGTTACACTAATAGTGAGGTCATATTTAAATGAAAAACTGAAGAGATGAAGTCAAGAAACACCGCTAGCAGCACTCCTAAGCACAATGCCAATGCAGTTGTATTTGGTGGAAACACAGCAACAACCTAGAACTGATTAATTTAGTCGGCATGCGGAGATGTCACACTTCCAGGCACGCTGTACTGCAGGAACCGTTCCATACGTGACTTTCATTGTTTAGCGTTACTCACACGTAATTATGGTAATCTCCTTCACAAGCTTTAACCACTCTAAACACTGCCCATCTTCAGGTAGATCTACCTCCCCGCGACTGCACTGCAAAGGCTGTTAAAGAAATGCAAACTCCTCCAGCTGGGTATCAGCCTTTAATTAGTGCGTGGTGCACAAACACGGGGCGCTTCACCTACCAGAACGAGATGCAGCAAGTTGGTAGCGGCACGAGGGAAGCGATACGATCAGCAGCACCGAGCTGTGCTCTAACCAGGGATGCTTCCTTGCAGCGCGGGCGAGGAAAAGCCAAGTTCTTTCTAATTGCTGCTCCCATACTGCCTGGAAAGCATGGTGCTGCACGGGTGAGAGCTAGTTATTATTTGACATGCTCTGGCTGACAAGGACATGATAACTGGCAGTTGCTGGTGCACCTCTGGGAAGCGTAACACTAAGAGCAGGCAGTTAAGTACCAAGCCACGCTGTATGCTAAGGGCCCTGGTGCATGTGGTTTGCTGCAAAGAGAAATGAAGAAGGAAGAGAAGACGAAAAGGGCCACCTTTAGGGAAAAAAAAAACAAAAACAAAAACAAAAAGGCAGTTGTCTGGGGCCACAGGTCATACCAGGGATGTGGGTCTGAGATAAATCATTTGGTACAAACCAGCCAGTGTGGGACTGGGAGGACTGGGATGGCCCTGCTTGGAGTACACCTGACAGACAGAGTTGGTTAGGCAAGGCAGGAGAAGGATGTGTGCAAGAGGAATGTTTTGCCCAATTTTCCAGCTTAAGGGTAAATCTAGAGTAAGGTGGACTATAAGGCTGCCTTTCATCCATCCAGCCTGCCAGAATATGAATCCAGCCTCCCACTCAACAACCTGGGATGAAAGGTGGGCACAGACAGCCGGAAAGAGCAAGTCTTAAACGGCTGGAGTGCACTATCTGTCACGTTTGTTGCATCACTACAGATGTAAATCCCACAATACCCTCATCAGGTAACTGTCATTTCTACCCTGAAATACTGTAAGCTACTACCCCAAAAGATGAGACACTTTGTGTTGCACTGCCAAAGCCAACAGGAGTTTTGGACCCAAGAGAGGAAAAGCAAAGCCTGAGGCATCCATAATGATCTGCTCAAAAGCTCCCAGAGATGCTGTTCATGCTATTGTAGCATTAATGTTGAAATTAAGTGCACAAAAAACAGGAAACTGAGAGCTTGAATAGGTACTTAGACCTTACTTTTGTCTCTGTGCTCATGCCTTTAAACACATTCTTTCGTTAATTAGATTAATAAACACCGTTAAGATATCTCAACAAGCACTGCCACAGGCTCATACAAAACCCTTATTATCATCCAGAGTTTAAAACAGAAAAAAAACCAATGGTACACCTGAAAACACTGAGATTCTAACTAATGTTTGCTTCAAATGGTACAATCTCAGTGCTTTCTCTGTGTTTCTCTGTTTTGACCATGGTTCGTCCGCTCTCACCATCAACTACATCTCCGCAGCCTCTCGAGACTGCATCACCATGAGAACTGGCAAATGCCTAGACCCAGGCAGCTGTGCGTAGATGGACTGCTGGTGGGGCAGGGCTGTCCTGGGGCCCCCTTCTCACGCTCTTCTCTTTTACTATGAGGAAGTTTCCATGAATGAAAAGCCAGCTGAATCAGAGTCGCATCTGAGCCAGAATATGAGAAACAGCATTGACCATCAGAGTTCTGACTTCCCACTTGGACCTGGGCTAGCAGAACAGTTCAGATGCAGTCACTCTACAAGCCCTATACTGCTAGAGTAACCTTGCTCCAAGACTTAATACACTAAAATTAAGCTGCCATCTCAGTAACAAAGATGTCTTCTTGCAGATTCTTCATTTAGATAGCTTAGAGGAAGCTCAACTGGAAGACTGGGTGGGGAGAAGGGCCATGGTGGAAAAAGGTATGAGGAGATAACCTTCTTTATCCACTGTGATCAATATATCAGTGGAAAAATCTGAAGAGCAAAAGGAGAGAAGACGAATAAATGCATAGTAAATTGCATTTCAAATTATTTCCACAGAAAGTTGAAGACTAAATTTGTTTTAAAACCCATCTATAAAATCAGGGCATAAAGCAACCAGTATTTTATCACGGAGAGCATTCAAGTTTGGTTGCCCTTCAGAAATGAGGAAGATCAGGCTATAATAGCTTTATATATGAAAACAGTCTTTGATTGACAGAATCTAATCATTTGAAGGGCAGCAAACCCACATTAGAAAAGCAGAATTCTCTGTTCAAGTTCTGGCTTGCAACATCTATTAGCATCTTAACATTTGCTTGTACAAGTTTTTGCTAACTGAACATATTATTATTCTGTTACTGTGGGAGAAAAATGGCAACCTTTCTTTACAACGATAAAAATATGTGGGTACTTTTCGTGTAGTTTATATATCTTACACCACAGGTCATTTTTAAAGAGTTTTCTTTTTCAGGTCCCACCATTTATCTTTTCATTCTGAGAAAAAGCAAGTTTATTCAGCGCAGTGAGACCTTCACATAACATTCCTGTATCAATTATTGCAGCGACAGAGTAACTCCCGTGTGAAAGGTTTCCTGTAATGTGTCTTGTGCAGGCAAATAAACAAAGAAAAAAGAAAGCAAAGTACACATGACCTTCTTGCTGTCTATCTTACACAAATATCTACAAGCAAAGAAAATTAATTGAAAGTTTGATCATAGAGTCTTACACTGTCAACTCAGTATTAACATTATAAAACTGCAAATTGAAGAAAAAAGTAAGTAAAACCCATTAGGAATCACGTTTTTCAAAAAGGATTTGGGGTACATCATGGGGAGCACAAAATGCTATGAATGAGTTTTTTGCTAAGTGTATGTTACTGAAAATATGTGACTGACACCAAGGTAATGCAATTCTCCATAGAAATAGTGAGTTGCTCTGAAAAGGTAGTCAAGCCATTGGCAGGACAAACACCAAAATTCGTTGTACTATGGTCCTCTCAGAGTATTACTTCTTTATCAGAATATCATGATATGAGCAGGAAGAGCATGGAGGTACCTACCACCTTACCTTACAGAGCATTGCACCTAGGCAAGCCAGGGATCACCCGACCCTCCCCTAAGATGCAGCCATCTCAGTAGGTGGACAGCAACAACCAAACTTGAAATTTTAACAAATAAAAAGCAGGGAGAGCAAATATAATGTGAAGAGGCTTTGGGACTGGGGAGAGGATGCTACCCATGGTGCTTCTGCTGGTGGTAATGTCTTTGTGCTGAGGACAAAGCAAAGCTGAGCACAGCCCAAGTGGCCTGTCCTGAGAAGGATGGATTTCGGCCCATTACCCCAGCGACTACCCTAGGACTCAAGCCCTTCTGGGGTGACACAAGCTGAATAAATCAGGATTCTTCAAGGATAAATCAGAAAAAGGTATGGGTGTCTGCCCCAGCCCAAGCTGGAGGAAGCACAGAAATCCCTGCGAGAACAGTGGAGGAAGACATGCATTGGCTTTGTGAAATAGTCACTTACATGTGAGCTATACAGCCGCTGAGTAATTAAATTTCTCCTCATCATTTGCATTTATTTCAGACAATGAGCCCCTCCTGCCCACCCAAATTAGCACCGCTGCTAAAAATAGAAACTAGGCGCACAAAGACACAAAACCCTGCGCTCCCAGACCAGGAGACCACAGGCTCTGGGCAAGAAACAGAAGCTGCCACGGCACACAGGTTATTCAGTAACCTACAGCCCAAACAACCAGGCTGGCTTTGTGGCTTATGCTTCATGTGAAATACGCTGCAAACTGTACCTTTTAGAACAATTATTGCCTTTTTAAGGACAATTATGTATTATGTATGATGTATAATTTATTCCGGAGGTTACTGGTTTATAAAAGAGTTGTGGGCAAACTGCCAAGTTATCGTCTGAACTGTAGTTATGAGTAATAACAAGGGTTATAATTTACATCCGTACTCTGTTTTTAAGTTAATGAGCTATCCAGTATGAAACTCAACACTTGGGGTTTTGTTTCTATGCTTTCTTCTCTTCTAGAATACAACTGAGTCTTATAATTTGCCTTTCAGATACGCAGTCCCCTAAATACCTTTTAGTAAACCACCAGGAGTGACCGTTCACCTGAACAGAGAAGCCATTGTGTGCTTACCAATGGCTCTTACACATAGACTTTGACGTTAGTGCTTGCTTTGTTGAACAAGGAAATACTACGAGGACAATAGGATTATACCTTCTTCATTAAAAAAAAATAAAATCATTCTCTGGGATATTTCCATTTCTTCCTGGACACCAGCCACCAGTAAAAGGCGCTTCAATGCGGTATTTCATCCAGAGAGTGGCTCCTCAAATAGCACAACACCCAGTTGCAGCATTGGGGACGAGCCACATCCTGGTATGGGACTAATGAAAATGCAACCTTCTGGCCTAGAGGCGAGAGTCCCGGTAATTGAGCCACGCTGTCACTTGAGCTCAGTTTTCCCCAGCTGAACAGATAGTTCATTTATATTAAAAACCTGCATCAAATTTAGAGCAGTGAGAGGTTGGGATAACCCACCTGGTGAGATTTTATTTTCTTTTTTTTATTCCTTTTTTTTTTTTTTTTTTTTTTTTTTGTAACAAAACAATAAACTAGAGTTGAACACCAAAAAGGAGACTGAAATTAAGGGAGTAACAGATTCCGTGAGTTCAGCTGAAAAGGAGCTACCAGGATGTCCTGGCAAAACATTCAGAGGCAGAAATGATGTGAAGGACAAGGAGAGAAGGCTAGGAAACATAGAAAGGCTTGTTTTGAAGGGCCACTTATATCTCTCACCAGAGAGTAATATTTATACAACCTGAGCCTGGCTGTGGTGAACACAGTGCTGGCAGGACCACCAAACGTAATTTGTCCTTCATACCCATGGCACTGCTAATGGTAGCCCAGTGGTACCTCTGCTTCCCATAAGAAACTTGTAATCACTTCCTCTCCCCCCCAGAAAAAAAACAAAAAAAAAAGTACCAAATGATTAAGTCCTTGGCACATACAAAAAGAAGCAATAATTAGATGATGCCATGCCTGGACTTTTCGTCAGTCATCTTCCAGTCATGGTTGTTAAGTGCTACTCTGGTGCCAAGTATTAATTATCTGAAATTAGTGCTTGGTGATGGACCAAGTCTTCTCTCATCGTAGCCCAGCACCACCAGCGTAACAGTATGGAATAAAAAAGCCCAAACACTAGTCAGGACAACGAGAGTGGAAGCAAGCACAGCAGAATCCATATGAGCTGAGGAAGTTTGGCTGATTCCCATACTTTGTACCCCAGCACCTCGCTCCTGTCTCCAAGGCCTCACTGCCACAGGACTCAGCAGGTCTGCCTGGGTCAGGGTGGTGGTGGATGGGGGCCCACACTGAGTCCGTGTGAGGGACAGGCAACTGCTGAGTGCTCTTTTCCAACCAAAGAGGTGAAGATACCTCTATAGGGACCTTTGTCTATCCGCTCAGGCAGCCAGAGGCTCCATCCCATCACGGTGGGATGAATTCAGGTTTCTCTTTTTCCCTTTCAAACCAGGTGAAGGAATGTCCACTGAGGTGTGCCTTATCACTCACACTGAAGCAAGAAAATAACTATCCAGATTTTAGTAACTACCTCAGGGGAAGAAACAGATGAATACTGAAGGTGGCCTTCACCTTTTCACCCCAACAGGCCTTCTTCTCCACCTGGCACTTCTGCTGTGCCATAGCAGCCCCGTGAGGCCATCTCAAGCCCAAGAGTCACTGCCTCAGGCAGCCCGAGTGGACACTGTGGGCTCAGTTCTCACTTCGTTTTACACTTGCACAACTCAAGGTGTATGAAGGAGGCTGGATGCTTTCTTCTGCAGTGGGTGGAAGTTCCAGAATAAATCTCTTTTTACACAGTTACTGGATTACTTGGGGTCCTTTTTGTCTAGCAAAAGCCTTAAGAGATTTGCTGGTCACTGTTGCTGTATTTCCACTGCACAAAATCTTCCCTCTCTTTCTAAGCTGTCGTCTGCAAGCAGAAGTCATTTTAGTGTCCTACAGCCTATGCCCAAGAAAAGGGAAAAGAAGATTGTCTGGAGGAACTGAAGGGCAACAAAACACTCAGAAAAATACAACATCAAGGGCTTAAGGTTTAAACCATTGGCTACAGGAATGTGAGATCCAGAATACCTTCCTCTGCCTGCGAGGTTTTGAACACAGACCCTAAAGTGCTGGAGATACCTTGCTCTCAAGATTTGTTAATGCTGTCCTGAATGGTCAAACATCATTAAATGTTTAGAAACACGGAAACACGTTTCTAAAATGTTTCCAAAACATTAGAAACTAGAAACATGGAAAACACTTCAAGATTTGAACCCTAACTCCCACTCTGTGCTCAAAAAACAACATGGAAATAAAAGACAGCTACCAGGTCCTCTGGCTGCGACACCCCTGGGGAAGCAGAAGCCGGCCTGACAATACTCCTGAAGCAGGAATACACCTGATAATACGTACACAAAAGGTGTAGTTGACAGAGATTATACCAGGCTAATTCATGTCTTTAGTAAGTTGTCCTTCTCTTGTTCTGGCTTCGGAGCCTCCTTGGTGTAGCTCACAGAGCTGGAACTTGGCTGTTGCCCAGCTGAAGATGGACTTCAGCTGGCCTCAAACAGAAGGAGGAAACCTCTACAGGAGAGAGCTCACATGGGAAGACGAATGAACAGCTGGGAGCAATGCAGAGGGGAAATCACGGGGGAGAATGAGGGAAAGGTGCCCCCGGATTTTGCAAATTGATAGCCTCGACTAAGACCACAGCTGGTTGCCCTTAAATTAGAAAAACCTTGAAGCTACTATCATTTATTTGGTGTCCTTAGTAATGATCACTTGATAAGCAGGGTGTCATAAATAGCTCCCTGATGGTCATCCCCCTCTGTTGGCTACTGCCAGAGCATTAGAGAAGCTTGCCCTGTATTTCTGGTGTTTATTGTTAAAAGGCAATTGCAATAGAAAAATGAAAAACCTCTTCTGCTGTTGAAAAAGGTCTTACTAAATTGTTAGCAGGTACTTTTTAAATATATAAGTAGAAAGATTTCTGGATTAGAGAGAGATAAATACACAATTATTTATTCAACTCAACTGCTTAGCCTTTGTTCCTCAGCACACAAGAAGCCACTATTCACACACACACACACACACACACACAATATATGATACTGCAAATGAAATACAAAAAGTGATATAAATTCCTCCCAGGATAATTGCGTAGTGGGAATGTATTAAAAACAGTCTTATTCTCAGTCTATTTAGCTATAAACGCAATGCAGTTCATTAGTCACTCCTCTATGCTACTCAAATTACAATACGGGAATTTTTATGTCACTTTATATCACTCCTCTTTCGATAGTTTTAGCAGGAACCCACCTAAATATTAATGTTCTCCATTGATGCTCTTTATTACCCTTTATAAAACAATTGTCCGACAGCAGCTTCAGTGCCTGTCTGCAACATCTGCCCGCAGCCACCCACAAAAGCAGGGCCAGCTGAGAGCACTGCTGCTCTCCCAGAACCCAGCTCTGAGATGCTACAGAGCATTTAGGTCCGTTTCTAGCCTAAGCAACTTCCTTGGACCTTGCCTTTGATTATCTGTGACTTCCAGATCAATCCCATTGTAAGTTTTCACGTGACCATTTTAAGTTGGCTTGGGTGTCAAAGGAAGAAATTAGATTGTTCAGAGA
The DNA here is from genome assembly GCF_011077185.1 of Oxyura jamaicensis. NCBI lineage: Eukaryota > Metazoa > Chordata > Aves > Anseriformes > Anatidae > Oxyura > Oxyura jamaicensis. The sequence goes on along the minus strand of NC_048896.1, from coordinate 77,957,210 downwards.
ATGGCTTTAAAAACTGACAAGGAACAAGTTGTTTTCTCTGTAGTTGTGAGTACCTACAACTTGGCCCTGGAATGAAACAGAGAAAATATCTACCTTTACTATTTTTGTAATAAATTTTGTATTTTCTACTTAACCTCAATAGATAATTGGCCCACATCTTTAATACGCAAAATAGGAATTCACTACAAAGTCATCAGCCACAACCACGCGCAGCATCCTAACAGCTTGGGACATCAATTCTCTTCCCTCCTCACTTCTTTCCCTCCCCATCCATGATGAAAAAACACAGTATCTTTTAAAACTGCATCAATTTCCTGATGGTGTAACCCCAAAAGCAGCTGCTCTGAAGACCAACTCAGGAAAGGGAGCAAGTGAGGACCTACCCCATCCTACAGCTAGCAGACATTGCTGAAATGAACCCACAGCTCAGGCTTTGCTGGAAGGGACAAACGCAGCTGAGGGCTGAATACAAACTTTACATCATTATTTATTTTTTTTCTGTTACATCCCAGCAAAGATGCTAGGAAATAGGGTATTTTCATAAACTTGCATAGCAGTGGCTCCTTCAGCAGTATTTTCAGAATAGCCCAGATTGCTCTGATTTTGATAATTGTGTGCAGCAGCTACTGTGATAAAGACCTGAAATTCAACCATTTTCTGGTGTCCCTTGCCCTGTCGAGGTACAGCTCTGTACCTGTGCTTCCGCAGATGTGGAACAAAACAAGACTCAGCAAAGTGTTTAAAATGTCATGGGTTACTTTTTTCATATTTCTACACAGATCTTAACGCTTTGCAAGATGTAACCAGGCTTCTCGCTCACAGTGATTTATGAAAACTTCAATTTAAAAAGAGGGGAAGGAAATCATGCCTTACGCTGCCCTTAAATGTCAGTCAACCTTAAGACTAGGGAACAGGTCCCTACTTTTCAAATGTCAGTAAGACTTCTCATAAAAAAAACATGGGCAAGATGTCTGTATAGTTCACATGCTGTATGATCTCATTTTCAAATGTTTCTGATCTTTCCTTTCTTTCTCGGTTTGGCTGGCAGAGTAAACCAATCCACTGTGCACTCCCATCTGCACTCCTAGCATAAAAAGAGCTGTGTGCCCCCTGATATCTCGATCTTTTAACACTGGCTTTTTTCCTCTTTCTTCACCCCTTCTCCCTCCCCCAGTATTTTAAACAATACCTTAAAGTTAGCTTTAACACCTCAGAAATAGTGCCGTAAAAATAAACAAAAGACTCAGGACTAAAATTGAACATAAAACTTGTCACAGATATTGTTTCTTGACAAATAGCCTCTCCGAACATCATAAATTGTCCAAAAACTCTTAAACCTTTGCTCTACATCACCCACGCAGGACTGCGAAGGGAATACAGCCAAGGAACTGCAGGCTAATTGAAAAATCATTCACTTGAGATACTGTAAGTATCGTGCTCCAGCTCTATGAAAGTATACAGAAACTTGACACAAGTGGCATCCTCCATGAACTAAGCAATTGACTAATCAGCAAACTCAAAAGGAAAATAATCTGTTTTTTCCTCCCTTGCCTTGCTGAATTTGCATTTAATAATTCATCTGAGATGCAAAAAATAAAATTCTTCAAGACACATTGGGTGGCATGGATTCCTTCCCAACCCCTAGGACTGCTTCCTCTCAAAAAGAAAACTGCAGTATTGACTGGTAAAGCTGGTAGAAGGGCCCAAGAGCTGGTATTTCTAAACCCCTATTATTCAAAGATCGTTATCACAGTTTTACATTAGCAGAAGTAAGTAAAAGCTTTGCTGTATAACTGACAATGTGATTTTGGGGGGAGGGAAAAGGAGGCTCAATATTGTACTGCAAGTGGTATCATATCGATCCTGATTTGTTATAAGATTTTGTTGCCTTTTTTCTTGAGGCCATTTAGCATTGACTTTGCCTATTATTAATTTTCCAGGCAGTGGGAGCTGCTGGATTTTACGGGTACAGTACAAATGGAAACACCTGTAGAGCCTTTTGTTTACCTGACATTTTAATATTTTGCACTCTCTCTCCCCACAAAATCCCATTTAGCAGGTTTAGTGTATCCCACTGTATTTCAAAAATATTTCCAATTCACATTCACGCTTTGTCCTTCCACTGGGTCCATTCCCTTTGAAGCGGCAGGTGAGCGCACGCAGCTCGGGCATGTATTCCTCTGCCTTCTGTGGGAAGATCAGATCGGTATTTGCAGAAACGCACCGCGCTGCCCGTTGCGGAATCCCTCTGCAAATAACATCAGCGGCACCGACAGCATCTTCAGAAGGCCCTTCCATTATCTCTTTTGGAAGATCACAGCATGGGTCACCCTCCCTATCTGCAGCAACAAGCTGCCAGCACGACAAGACAAAATAGCACGTTTCTGAAGGTTCAGCGCCAACTATTGACGAGCTAATCCCACCTAAAGCTCTGCACGCTTGGCGCAGGGCACTTTAAAATGTATACAAAAGTGTGCAGCAAAACTAACAGATAGCCAGGAAAAAGTCTGCTGGGACTATCTCCAGGGAACAAACACATCCAGCACACTTACACAGCGAAAGCAAAGAAAAGACGCCTCAGTGGGGAAATGCCATGAGAAGCACCAACCTGTATCACAAAACGTCACACCACGTATTTCTCAAGCATTACGTAGGTGAGAGTCATGGAAGGAGAAGGAGAGGGAGGAGCTGGCTGTGGGACAAGCTCCATGTGGTCCTGCGATGCAGAAAAACCCGCCCGGTGATGGCTGAGCCCAAACTGCAGGAGCTCAGATGAGGTTTCGCTCCAGTTCCAGGTCTCCTCTCTTTGCAGGTGAATGGGTAACAAGCCACCGAGCTTTTCAGAGCATTTGGCAACACACAGGGTACCACTGCTTCCACAAGAAAGACCTTCTGCAGATCAGATATATTTACTGTTGATTTAGGCAATCTGAAGTTGCACAATTAGAAATATTTTTTAGGGATTCCACAGTTGCCAACTTGGTAATTAGTCAGAGCCTGAAACAGCCCAGGGATTCCCCCAGTCCTCCTTTTCTAAGGAGTTCAGGACCAGTTACTAACCAAGTCAGCCTACCACTCATGGACTTAAGCTTTCCATACAGGGCCAGCACCCCCAGAAGAGGTATTTTATGGGTCTTCAAATCAAAGATGGCTAAAGGCTATCAAGGTCTAAAAGTGAGGAATTTGTTTACTCATCCACTTTGACTTGCAAATACTCAAGCAAGTCTGTCCAAATACAGATCTGAAATTATATTCTCAATTCTCTGAAATCTCATTTTCTCCACCATTTCGTGCACTTCTACCTTCATGAGTTATATTGCCTCCTGTCTGCTCTAGGCCACTTGTGTACGTCAGGGCTGGACTCCTAGATCCAAAGCAGCCCACCCACATCGCTGGGCTTCACCGTGCTGGGTCTGAGAGACCACAGTTCACTTACTGGACCAGTATTGGGGTAATAAAATTGTATTTATTATTATTATTATTATTTTAAGTGTTTAACGATGAAACAATAGTAGCTGGGGCACATTACGGCCTCTGAAAAATCTACAACAGATGTCGACAACTGGACAACCCAAAACGTAGGCCACTTTTAAAATAACAAAGTCTAACTTTCTGTGCACTAGTTGGCATGAGCTAATAATGCATGAACTTACATAAACCATCTTGAGATCTAGGGATGGAAAAAACAGACACGGCAAATATTAAACTGTGTTTCATGATGATTAACCATCACCATCTGACACAGAAGAAACCTTGAGAAACAAAAATGGGAACAGATAAGCCTGCTCCTCTAGCCCCGTTTTGCTTTATTAGTGCCTTACTCCACCAAGGCACCAAGGATGCTCCTTGGGAGCAGGAGACAGGAGGACCCCAGGGAGAGCCACGGGAACCTGTCCCTGCTGCCTCTAGGCTGCCCAGCCCTCGCACTCAGCCTCTGAGCCTAATGCTGTATTCCTACCAGGGAAATGCAGAATGCTGTATTTCTGTATTTTTTTTCTACTGATGTAATTTAAAAAATAGAAAAATCAATGCAATTAAGTACCAAAAAAACAGAGAAGGAAATTACAAAATATAATGCTAAATATTTAACTAGTCAGTGCTGACCACTGAGATCTTTATGGTTTTATTATTCCCAGTTCACCGTGTAAATGGGTCTGTTACTTGCAAAAAACAAGTAACTGAGGGACATTAACTTACCAACACCAAAGAAAACAACTGCAATCAAGTAATAAAAACCTGATAATGCTTCCTCTTGATGTATCAGTATTTTAGCTACAGCAGTGTCCATGTGAAAATTCAGGTGGAAGTAATACACCAAAAATTGTGAGCTGCTAAGAAAGCACTGTGCTTGGCCATTACCTTATCCCACGTGCCCTGAAGGAGTTAAACACCTCCTTGTCTTTGGTTTTCTCAGGCAAGTGCTCTAATAGGCTACATAGAGCATAATGCAAGGACAGAGAAACATTGCCAAATATTTGTTATGCCTAACATCTATGTACATTTATCTAATCTCAAATATAATATGGGCTGACAGTATAAACAGGCCAGCTGAAGCTAATCTGTGCATGTTCCTAGTGTATGTAAATAGTCTTTTCCTCAGTTTGTTTCCTTAAAGTATGTAGCATGCAATTATCTCTTAGAGCTACAAAGGCACTGACATGTTACTTAGTACTTTTAATAATGATAAATTCAGCCCTGGTGACGAGGGAGTTTAGAACTGTCAGGTTACCAGGCTGCAGGATAAGATTTTCCAATATGCCCCAATAGAGGTCTTTTGTTCTGCCAGCTAACTCATTTTTAACCTTCCCTATTGCTCCGTCCCAGCCCCTCTTAAACGCAGGGCTCCTACCACTGTGATTCATGGAACCACCTGCTGAAGACTGTTGTTCTTCAGGTACTAAATGAGATAAATTAATTCCACTATTAGCAAGACCAAATGAGAAAACCGGGACTTGAGGAGAGGGGGAAAAAAAAAAACAAAAAAAACAGACTGTACAAGGCACATCTCTGCATTTCATTAACATTAAACTTCAAAGAAACATCTGTGAAACTGTTGATACAGTTGATTGCACATCATCATCTTCACGTCATGGTAAGATCATTGAATTTTGGGATTAAAACAGCACTCTAACTAGAATGGGAGATTCTCCGATTAAACAGCCTTTCCCTTCCACCCCTCTTCTGATCATTTTTCATGTTTTGATGAGAATAAAATGCCACCCAGGTTTTCCTGGGACATTTTTTGTCTAATCTTTTCTGTTTTAGTTTGACATGCCTGTAATACCTATTTAAAACTGTCTCTCCATCTAATACCTCACCCTTGAACAGATGGATATTTTCTACTGCGCGCAGTCACAGGCAGAGCAGCTAAGGAAAATAAAGTGCAGATGGTACAGAACGAAGCTGCAGCTGAAGCAGGGGTTCAGCAAAAATGAAGGAGAGCAAAACCATGCCTCTTTAAAAAGGGAGGCAAGCCAGAAAACCCTGGGACTAGGATGGTTAAGAGGTCTGAACTTCATGGTGCACTTCTGGCATGAGCTCTCTTCTAGATATTTCACTGTGTTGCGATGCTCCAAACCTCTGCACGTGGCTGTGGCAGCACATCTCCTTGTGCTTTCTGTGACAAGGGACAGTAAGCCTCCTTCCCCACTGACTGTGCCAGCTAAAACACAATTTGTGTGTTCCTCAGAAGAATGGTGGCAGCAGAGCTGGCACCTTGTCAGCGCCCAAGTGCTGGGGCTGGCCACTTGGAGGGGGCCTGGATCGACCTCCCAGCCACTTACTGACCCAAAGTTTGCACCCAGGCAGACTTTTCCCGTGGTTGTAAAATGAGTAGGTTTAAAAGCAGAGTAGGAGTGAGGATTAACAGACTGGGGTGTTAAACCTGCATGAAGGGCTGCATAATATTCCCAGGTATCAACACAACTCATTTGACTTAAAAGAGTGGCTACTGGTTCAGTGGCTGTATTTCCATGAAAATGTTGTAAGACGAGCACATCTCTGTTAGACTGCAAGCCTCCTGAAGGCTTCTCATTTGTGGTCTGTTCATTTAAATATTCATGGCCTGTTTGCTCCAAACACACGTGCTATTCCGAAGAGCATTCACTTGATGGATGTAATTCCAAAATTAAAAGGCACTTTCACTGTGATGTGTGCTACATCTAACTTTTACCCAGGACCTGTCTATTTGCTCTCTCTTGCATGACTTCCAGCAGGAGATAAAGCAGAAAGCAATGAATAACTAGAGATGAAGTGTTATCTAAAGCCCTGAAGAACCTAGGACTTGCAATGCGATGTCCTGCCAGGATACTGACCTTTATTTTGCTAATGGAAACATAATAAAATGGCACTAAAAATGTGAAATGGTCATTATTAAAGCATTTAATATGTCTGATCTCAATCGCTAGTTGTACCACTCAGTGTTTTGAAAACTGATCAGTAATGCCTGCAGTGCCATTTCGCCCCTTCGCATGCAGGCTCGCAGCACCCCAGCTACCTGTGGGAATGGCAGCCCCAGGTCGCACGTCTCAGAGCTGCCAGAGAACCTACACGGCGTGAATCAGAAGTCCTCCTGCAACCTGCACTGAGGCTAGGAACAATTTCCATTCTGCAAAGGGGAAAGGTCAGCTCCGTGTCCATTAATGCTAAATATCCCTTCTGAGACTTCCCCAGAAGGTTGCCTGGTTGGTGAGGTGGATATGGGAAGAAATGGGCTAAGACCATCCGCTCATCTTATACAAAACTCTAAAAAGCCATCAGACTGCGATCACTGATTCATCCTCAATTCACAGAGGGAACCCCACGCTGGAAGCTTCTGTAGTTCGTCACCATGAGCCAGGCCAACTCCAGCACTAACCCATGTGCAGCCACAAGGTGGGAACATGCTGTTTGTATTTATTTATTTGTTCAGAGCTGCTGTATGCTTACATTATCACAACGGCAGCACTACCACCATCCAGATAAATTTCAGGTGGTATGACGTGAATTTTGGGGCTGTCTTAATACGCATTACACTAGTTGGAACTTCTCTAAAATAAATTCTCAAGTTAAATATACCCTTTCCAAGTGCCACGCTGCTAAGAGGCACACTGACACAACCTTGACTACAGATCTGATCAGCATAAAGGGCCCAACGCTGCCTGCTGGAGAAGTCGTGGGAGTTCATAGGCACTGAGAATTAATTCAAGCACCAGAGGAAACACAAGCATTCAGAGCTCTGAGTTGCTCCTAGGCCAGCTGCTTCCCATGAGGTGTTCCCCTATATCCCTGAGGTCTCCTGCGTGTAGAGAGTGCCTTGTCACCCCACTGCTGATCCTCTCACATCAGCAGCAAGGCCAAAGGGAAAAGCTAAATCCTGATGGAAATGCTGATAGAAATAATGTCTTTCATATACTGGCTATATTCAGTTTGATTATTTCAATACAAAAGTACAGAAGTAAATGCCTTCCCATCACAAAGCTTTCCAGGCACCCCTCATTGTTAATTTCTGACAGTACTTAAACATCCTTTCTATTCCTGCTAAGTGGTATTATATACAAAGCTTACTTGATAATTACAGATTTATAGTTGAATGCATAATGCCTTTTTATTCCAAAGATTTACAAAACCCTTCATTACCTTCAGACTGAACTAGGTCCTTCCCAACACAGTAGATTCACCCTGACCACCTAATTCATCTTCATGTTCCAGTCCAAAACTAAAACATGGAAAACAGAACCAATGGTGGTGAACAGGAGCCCTTCTGGACACCACTAGGAGCGCTCCCTCCTGTAGTAAAGCAGAAAAAAGCAAGACGAGACAAACAGCTTTTCTCCACTCTTGCCAAGAAAACCTCAGCCAACCAGCACACTAGTACTTAGTACCAGAACAGTTGTCTTCTATTGAATAATTCTTGTAGACAGAGTTGCCAAGTATGATATTTCTAAAAAAAGATGCATTAACCTGTAAAATAGAAGTGGAGGCCACCTCCCAGGTTCCAATTCTCCTCCTGAGATACAAATAATTCTTATTTACTTTAATAGAAAGTGAGATTAAAAATCAGGGAGAGGTATTCATGTCATGCAGGAAGTGAATCAGATCCTTGAAATATCCTATTAAACACACAAAAAAACAGTAAAATGCTGTAAGAAAACAGTATAATCGAAGACATAAGTAGAGCGTGTTGGGCCTGCATTGGAAGGGAGGCTTGTAAAATAAAACCGGGATAGCACAGAGATCTGATTAGATTCCCAGCTGCTATTATTAGGCAACTGAAGCACAGGAACGGCCATGGCAACATTTTTCTACCTCTTTTATGTTGAAGACACTGCCTTTTAAATTTTGGGCTCTGCTATCACCATTCCTTTTAACGAATGACTGGGGGAAAAAAAGCGGGTTTGTGCAACTGAGTATTTGTGTGTGCTAATGTACAGAGGTCGTGGCAGAGGAAGTTCAGAGCAGGGTCTGTGTGCCAGGCAGCACAGGGTCTGGCTACAGACCTTCATCCCAAGTCACAATTCCAGCTTCTCACAGGATCACAGAATCATCTAGGTTGGAAGAGACCTCCAAGATCACCGAGTCCAACCTCTGACCTAACACTAACAAGTCCTCCACTAAACCAAATCCCTCAGCTCCACATCTAAATGTCTTTTAAAGACCTCCAGGGATGGTGACTGAACCACTTCCCTAGGCAGCCCATTACAATGCCTAACAACCCTTTTGGTAAAGAAGTTCTTCCTAATATCCAACCTAAACATTCTCCTCACCAAGGGTTAGCTGACCCACATGACGTGCTTAATGCTGGATGGAGCCCCAGCCTGCACAGGGCCACACGCCACCTTCGCCATGGAGCGCAGGCACAACCACCACGCTGCTAGTGACAGAGGGGCCACAGACCTCTCAGACCCTCTGGTAAATCCCTCTTTCACCCTTTGATTACACTGTACACAGAGATAAAATTTCCATACTGAATGTGGTAGCTCTGGGCTTCTGAATCAGCCCTCTGCTGTCCCTCTAACCTCAGTGTGCCATCAGCCACAGTGCTGCTCCGGCACGGCAGCCGAGGCTGAGCTGTTTCATGGGGACAAACCTCCTTAGACCAGCAGCGTAGAGCTTGCCCACCTTTTACACAGAGCGAACCAAAGGGCTGGGTTTATCCGCGGCTCAGCAGCCCTCGGCAGCTGTCTCCTTTCAGAACAGCAGCCCCAGGTACATACCAGGTGCTTCGCCTCTGTGAGAGCACTGATAAAAGGAGGGTGTCGCCTTCACAGATAAATCAAGGACTTATTAGTTACCTTCAATCTTTCACCAAGAAATAAGCAGTTAACTGTTCATTTCCCTGCTTTGTTTCCTCCTTCTCTCTTTTCTTTATTACCTTTTCTGTGAGGAGAGTGGGAGGGGAGGCAAACCCCCCAAAGTACAAACTGAAGTACTGTCTTTGGGGTTGACAGTCTGGGCGACTTACTCCCTTCATGTTTTCATGAAGTAGAAATCTTGCTATGAGGCATTGTGAACCTGTCTATCGGAACAACCCATCAATTTGCAGGCAGCTGTAGACCCTGAATATAACCTACAGCTTTCAACCTATACAGTCACAGCTCAGCGATTATCAGTGGAAGACTTTGGGCTAAATTCTTAAGTACAATTAACAATAAATGACCAAAATATCACTGAGAAAACAGTATTTTCTCTCTGCAATACCACTGGTTTTACAACTTCATTTTAGCATTGCCGAAGCTGCTGGTGGGTCCTTTTATTCTGAGGTCCTTCAATAAAATGCATTCCTCACGTTACTGCATAGCAGGCAAAATCTGTTTGCTGATCTTCAGGGTATTATGCAAAGCATTTGGGGAGAATGACAGGAGAGAGAGAATTGAATTTTGAGGCATTTGTTTGATCTATCGCTTTGATGATTTAGGCTGATTTATATGATGGGTTTGGGTTGTGTGTGTTATGGTTTGCATTTTGTGCAGTATTTCTCTATGGCTGGATTCTCAGCAACGTTTGGTGTCCTACATCCCTCAACAGGACACAGACTTCAAACAAATAAAAAATAATAATAATAATAAAAAAAAAAACAGCATTTAGCACCTGCTCTCTGGCAATACATACCAGAATTTAAACAAGAATTGTGCCATTAGAAAATCTGGCTGTCTTCGAGGGCACTGGCCACTTCAAACTCTTGTCCTAAGCTTGCGTTTATGTGACTTTAAACACCAAAACACCATTCTGAATCCCATCTGGCTAAGCCAAAAGAAGGCAGAGTAGTTTTCCACACATGCCTGCTCTGTGGTCTCAAGAATCACTCTTGTATGAATAGAGACTGGAAAGTCTTGGCCTATCCATTTTAAACAGCAGATAAATAATGAAGGGGCATAAAAAAAATACAGAAATGCTTTCAGGATTGATTCTCTGACTTTCTTGCAAAGAACCTCCATATTTTATTTTCACATTTCTTTTTATAGCTTTTTCTTCTTTTGTCTTCTGCTTCTTAAAAATAAGCAGGAATCAAAATGGTCTTTTGTTCCTTAAAAATAAGTAGGAATCAAAACGTTCTTTTGGTTAAAAGCTATTCTTAGCATATATTTTACAAATTGAAGCAGATGGACGAAGGATTCTGCTGTTCTAAGAACTGATTTAACGCTGGGCCACTGAGAAGGAGCATCTCCATTCAAAGAGTAGCACTTCTAAGTCAATGCCAGGCTTTCATGCTAAACTCCATGTTTGTCATAAGAGGTTCCCAGACAGTCATATCCAAGCAAAAGCAGATCCCTCACGCTATTAAAATCAGCAAAATACAGAAAAACCTGATAATCACCTGAAAATGAAAAGCTTCAGTCTCTGCAACCTAGTTCTACAAGGCTTTTACAAAAGAAAGCAGTCACCAGAATAAACATCTGTGATCAAACACTAATTTAGCACCAGCAGAAAATTGACTTCAAATCATCTCTTTGTCACTGTAATTGATTAAAAGTCAAATGAAAATTGATAACATGATTTTCTATGTGTGAATGTATATGTGGCACAAACTCTCAAGGGCTCTATTGGCTTCATATATTGACTTTTTTCCAAATAAAGCTTTTTAAGAGTACATTAGTCAGTCCACTAATAAACTTAAAACACAGGCTAATTACTCCTACACAAGGTATTGAGATTGTAGAGTTTTGCTGCAAAAACAAAACTCCAAAGAGAACTTTGAATCCAAGTGAAGCAGCAAAATGCATGAACTACTTCATTATCATTGTGGGGTTCTTTGACGATGATGAAGGAAGCTGCCTAGTTTTCCCTTATTTGACTTTTCATTTAAAATTCTCTCAGCATTTTATTAACTCTTCCCCAGTCCCGATGTCACATCTGTACTCTTGTTCTTCACTAGTCCAATGGCTTTTTCAGTCTAGGTTACAGATGTACGTATTTTTTTCCTTTAACAGATTATTTTCTGCATCACAGAACAAATGCCACACTGTATCGACCCCTGAAGAGAATGCAGCCAACGGAGTACTAAAATGTTATTTCATCTACTCTATGGACACAATTTTTTTTAAAATATCACATGTAAATCCAAGAAAACAAAACAAAAAAGATACTCTGCCACAGAATGTCTGCTAGCTTTATTAGGAAATAGGCAGAAATTACTACAAATTGGCCTCAAATTAGGTGCAAAAATGTCTTGCAACAAAATAGGCAATTGCAATTAGGTTGCAAAATGTCTTGCAACAAAAATGTCTTGCATTAATTCCACTAATTCAAATTTCCATCTTCCTCTCTGTTGATGAGAACATGCAGAGGTGTGAGAAATGGAGACAGAAGAGATGTTTCAGTTACAAAGTAAAGAAAGGAAACTTTATCCCTAATCCAACCCTAATAGTGAGAGCAAAATCTTTGCAAATAAACTTAAAAAGAAACATTTCCAAGACCTTCCATACACCTTCAAACTACCGCCAGGCATTGTTAAACCACTGGAAACATCCTGGTGACCAAGGAGCTTGGTGTAAATCTCTCAGTAGAAACCGATGGCAGAGAGCAGGGCCAGGTACTGCCCCGGGTTGTCCCAGAGGAGGACGGAAGACAGCAGGAGGAACAAAATCTCCAGCCACGGATTTGAATGTTGCCTGCTAGCTCTGATCAACAGAGAGACAAGGAACACGCAGATGAAAGGGGTCCCATAGCAGATGGCAGCAGCGAAGAAGTGAAAAGCTAGGAGGAAAGAGCTGAAACAGGAGAAGATGTTGGCAGCTTTTGAGGGGACTAGCCAGACTTAGAAGAAAAGGAGGTGTGAAGGAAGAATGCTGAGGGATGCTACTGCTTGACACAGTGGTCGGCTGCAGTCTTTGAGTGATGCTGTCTTTGCAGCAAGTCTTACTCCTATTTTACTCCTTAAAAGAGAGCAAGATATAGGACCGTTTGACAACAGAGGCAAAAAAAAAAAAAAAAAAAAAAAAAAGGACAAAAATAATGCTCATTATTAACCCTGTGAGTTTTCACTCGGTTAAGGTCCCAGCAAAGGCTATCTGGGTTGATGTAATGTACAGCGTTGGCTGAAGTTCAACCTATGACGAGTGCGAGCACAACATTATCACTCAAACATCTCCTTCACTATGATGCCTACAGAAAACCTGGCAAGGGCTAAGCTGCTAGTGAACTGATACTGCCATCCATCATGCTTCCCAACACGCCTGTTGCTTCCCCACGTTTGCTGCTACCTCATGCCTCTGCATCCTCCTCTCTCCTTCTTGCCTTCTCTTGTCCGTGTTGCAAACTACCCTGGGTAAGGGCCACCCGTGGGGCACAGAGCTCAGGCGGGGCCTACCAGGGCCTGGCCAAGAGAGCAGTCCTCTCGTGGCCCTCAGCACCACACCAAACCACGTGTGCCCCTCACCTCTTCTCCTCTGAATCTCCTCGGTCCCTGCAGCCGAGCACTTTCACAGCTTGCAGTGTTTTCATGATTTACAAGGAATCAGATGCAGAGGGCAGAGTTATCCACACATACAGGGGAATGTCCACAGTGTCGTTTAACTTGATACTGAACTCAGTACTGATTCAGGTTGGGCATGTTTTTCCACCAAAGACATGCTGTCCCCAAACTCCAACATGCCACAAGTACCTGCAGAAGGCTCGTGAAGGCTCTCCAGAAGAAGCCATGGTGAGGAGGACCAAGATTTTGCAGCCCACACAACTGAGAATCCGGGCAACCAAGAAGCAGGAAGATTTTAATGCCTTAAAGGTCATTGAAGCATCTGTGGTTACAACCATACTCCTTTACTTTCCACTTCCAAGCAGAGTTTGCAAGAATTGGAGTTTATACCAAGTCCTGAACACTTCATTCCTCACCTCAGCAGCCAGCTGCCCTCCTCTCCACTCCCAATGTTCACACTGACAAATAAGCACATTAGCCAGTTGTTTCAGCAGTAAAACAGAGTTTGCACATGTAAATTTTTATCACCCGTCCATACAAGTGGTACAATCCATGTGGAGTTTAATTCCTGTGTCCGCTTTTATATTTGCACCAGTGTTTACCTTGGCTCTTAACAATTATTATTCAGCATTTCAAGTGCCATCTGTGCTGCTGATAAGTAAATGCCTTCAAGTATATTGGAAACAGATTTTCTGAAGTTCTACCTTGTACCAGGCAGTCAGCATCAGAAATGTGTGCTCTATGGAAGCTGGCATGTATTTAGCTGATTTTTTCATAAGAGTTGGTAAATGCAAAATAAATTTAAAATGTGTATATCTAAGTCACCAAACAGAAAATGGGCATAGACAATGAAGGTAAATCACTGCATTCCCAATAGCATTTGCTCTTTATGGGTCAAATTGAAACCCAGCATACAAAGGTAACATTCACTCGCACCCAGAGTGAATTTTGTCTCACAACAGTTAAGAGTATCGTGAGATAAAAACCTATTAAATAAGAAAAAATATCTGTAAGTTCAGTGTCCAAATGCCTCAACAGTTCTTGACATATACATCAGCCGCCATTAAAATTAAAATGTGCAATATAATGACTGATATCCACGAGACACACGAAGCTGACTATTCTAAGATTCTCACTGACAGTTTAAACTACTCGAAGTGACACATGGGAACAGATCCAGACTAACACGTCTCTGCCCACTGTCTTAGTGTAAATGTCAGCATGGAACTAGAGTCTGAAAACTACCTTAGACAGATTTTTTTCCCTTTAAAAATCAATCATTAACCACTATCTAATAAGTCATGCTTTCTTTTCAAATGAAACCATAGTTGGTCATAGCCAATGATTCATTCATTCCTAGGAGGATAAAGCCATACAAACACACCAAAAATCTCCAATTTGCAGAAAACAGCAGATACTGTGCAGTGGTGTTTTTTTTTTGTTTGTTTTTGTTTTTGTTTTGTTTTGTTTTAATTATTATTATTATTATTTTTAATAAAAATAAAATAAAAAATAAACTGCAGGGAAACCACAACTACATGGACAGTATTTCAAATCACAGAGCAGATAGACCATGCTAAGACTACAAAGTGGGAATTTCCTTCAGTTTCCTCTTCTGGTGCTGAATGACATTGCTGGCTATAACAATATTATTTCTGTGAAATCCATGCCTGCAATATGCTAGGCACTGACAAAGTTACTCGGACAAGAATACCAACGCACAAACCAGGTGCTTGTAAGGCTTGGTGGACAAAGGAGGGTGGAGGAGGTAGGCCCAAAGCCAACATCAAACCTGGGACCGGGACCGATTTGATGCTGTCAGGAGTCTGTGAAAGGCTTGAAATAAGGAACAAAACAAGACTGAAATCTCCCCCATGCCAGGCTGCCTTCCCAAGCCCGGAGAGGAGGCATCCACAATCCCAGCCTGGTGCCAGCCTCCGCCCTGAGAAGGACAAGAGGAGCCGAGTGGTAGCAAAGAAGCCCGCAAGCAGCCGTGGCATTTTCTCCATTGTCCTTTTTCTCCCTCCTCACCTCGAGTCAGAGATCCACACAGTTTAATTACAAACCACAGACATGTGCAATTCTATTAGCAAGCCTAAAGCGCTGGCATGACATAAGCTTGTAGGCTGAATCCAGTTACTAGTACGCTGCCAACAAGCTCAGAGATTCGGAGCCTTTTCTCTATGCAGGCCCGTTTGGCCTGGAAATAGCATACATATAAACTGACTTGAGTTTAACAAAGAATGTTAATTTGGGTCAGTGAACTACCACTAATTGAATTCTAATAGATGTCACCATAACTCAAGTGCTCTAGCTCTCTCAAGCAAAATGGCAGTAAGACTGAAGCAGGCACTTCTACGGCACTGGGGGAAATAAAGTCTGTCCTTCAGCTGCGTTGTTTCTTGCTTTTCCAGTTTTAACTACTCTTCGGTCATAATAAAAAGCAAATGAGATACTAGCTTGACAGCTCCCTCACAGGGTCTTTAAGAGCAGGTGTTATTTTTTAAGTGCAGTGCTTTCTCTCTTCAGAAACAAACCTTGACCTATTCCACACACAGGTGCAGCTGCACGGATTTTGAATATAGAGCTCACAAACTTTAAAACCATAACAGACCCGTACCTGGCCTTGCCCTACCCTTCCCCCTGAGATCACTTCTTTTAAATGCACCATCTTGCACTCTTTTTGCCCTAAGCCAGCCTCCCCGTGACTGCTGGCTGCATAAAGTACAGTTTTTCCAAGACTTTTTAAGCCCAGGCCCTAGGATCCTACACCACTCCACACAAGGCAACATCCAGCCACACAGGAAGAGCAGGGCTGTACTCAGGAGGAAAAATGCAGTTCATTTTAGCTGAGGTAAGCTCAGTGTGATTCACAGTAGCTTAGCCATGAGAAGGCTCCTTCTCAGCTCATCTGGAAGTAGGAGATTTACAATCAGCAGACCATGAGGGTGCTGGCTTGTGCCTCACTTAAGATGGAGCGCAGAACACAAGCGGCATTTTCCACCAGCTTGCCCCCTGTATAGTCACTCAAACCTGCGCAAAACAGATGCGAAAATGCTGCCGAAGAACAATGACGGCATTTGGCACAGCTGAAAGTAGCAAAACAAGGAGCAGGCTGGTGGAAAATCAGCCCCACTGACTTCCACCCTCCAGGTACATCTGCCGCAGTGCCTGGCCTCTGTGCAGCAGGCCACGCTGGTGGCGCTCACAGGAGAACATATGAAGCAACTGCTGGAACCCAAGTGTGAAAAATAATCTGAAATTGAGATGTCAGCCTCATTTCACTTTGCAGGGTAACACGGACAGTCAGTTAGAAATCCAAGCACCTAGCAGAGCCTCAAAATAGTCAAACAAATGTAGAAACATCCCCCCTTCAACGGAGCACAGAAAATAGTGGGGGGAAGAACAAATCCTACATGTTTTTTCCTTCAGAAAAGAAAAATTAAATTTAGCAGATTTAAGAACCAGAGGTTCAAACAGGTGCTGCAAAATAAAATTGCCCTTTCTAATTATTCTAGATTTGAGGCACGTGTTACTGTGTGCCATTGCAGGTAGAAGTAACGCATAAAGCCAAAGCCAACACATGACCTCTTAATTTGGCCCAGCAGGTAAGAGCACTAAACCTATATTCAGGGGGACCCATACTCACACACACAGACTGCTGCCAACAGCAAAGCCCTCCTGGTAGGGTAAATGGTGCTTTAAAGTGATTGCTGAAATGGCTCTAGGTGTGAGCCACTCCTAATTAGGGACCCATCTGTCTGAGCAGACACATGCAACTTGTTCATGCCCAGATAATGGCCTGAGTTTACACAGTTTGCATGGGAGGTATCAGACCTGGACACTGCCAAAACTTTGGGTTCCCTGGAGAGCTGGCTGTGTCTGCTGCCCGTACCAGCCCTGTCGAAGTCAGGACTTCTTAGCATCCGTCCCTCTGGGGATCACCTTATCACAAATTGTTCGGGCTGGCCAGCACAGAGCCCTCCATCACGCCAGCAATGCTGTGC
This sequence comes from Oxyura jamaicensis, assembly GCF_011077185.1. Taxonomy (NCBI): domain Eukaryota; kingdom Metazoa; phylum Chordata; class Aves; order Anseriformes; family Anatidae; genus Oxyura; species Oxyura jamaicensis. The sequence continues at coordinate 77,940,311 of NC_048896.1, read as the reverse complement.
CACCTGCTGCTCCATAAGGAAGCAGGACTTCATTCCCTTTGTAGTGCCTTCTGGGGAGCCAGCATGGATGCTCCCACGTATACCCCGGGATGTGCCTCAACACACAGAGCTATATGTGAGTAATTCAAGCCCTGTGTCCACCCTCAGAATGTAACCTAAAGTTTTTTGGGGAAACAAGTAAAAATGCATTCCCCAGGAATCTGCTACAACCTTCTGAAAAAACACCAATTTAACAAATATTCACTGAAGGATGCAGTCACACTGGGCAACATCAGAGGTGTTGAAGAAAGCAACCACAGCCTTTCCTGGGTTTTTCACCCTCTCCACATCTCATGCCATCCTGTTCTTCTGCTGTGTCTTCATTTATGTCTTCCATCTTCTTAATCTCCCTTTCTCTGTCAGAGCCTACCACCATCAATTCAGCACTGTGTGCCTTTCTTTCCCATCATCGGTTTTATATAGCCTCCAGTTAAATTTCCTTCTCCATTTAAAAATGAACAGCTCTAAAATAACTATAGAAAATGTTTTGCATTTTGAGGCTTTCTACTTTTTAATAAATGGGCCATATATATTTGTCTATTCCAGTAAAAAAGAAAAAAACCTCTTTTCACCACTGTCTCCCACAATGAGCCCTCATACAATCGGCATCCATTGTGATTCACTGGGCTCATCTCTGCATTACTGCAGTAAATGTAAAGACAGATGTAAAACCAGATCTTGATCATCTGCAGCTTAAAAAAAAAATGTTCTGGCAGTTTTCATCAGAGAAACAGTTTTAAACAGTGCCCTGCACAAATTCTGGCTCCCGTAACTTTTACTGCCATTTCAAGGGGATCTGTAATATTTTGTCCTGAACTGTTGCATACCACTGCAGAGTCCTGTTGAGTAGCTGTCATAGTCTGCACCAACAAAGGAGATGTCTCAGAGGAGAATAAAATAATCTTTATGTGTAGTTTGTATATTAATTTATTTAATTTGTAAAGCTCTTTGGGACTCTGCAAGATGAAAGAAGCTACATAAATGTAAAATACATCACCATTATTGCTGTTTTCTAACCAGCATCTTCCATTTTGTAGTTGGTATTTTTCTCCCATAGTGTATGACCTTGTATTTTATCTAAATTAAATCTCATCTTGTTAATTTTTGCACAGTTCTTTAAACTCTCAACATCCTTTTGTTATCTCTCTCTCTCTGCCTTCCACTGTGTTTATGATCCCTCTTAATTTGGCATCATCTGCAAATTGTATTCCTCTGTATATATTGTTTAGGAAAGTATTAAACAATATTGTGATCAGCACTGACCCTTGTGAAACCTCCCCTGATATTTTTCCTAAATTGATGTTGTAACATTTATAATTAGGTACAAGAGGACACAAGAAGAAGTAACAGACAGCAATTAAGGAAAGGAAAATATAAGCTATCAGTAAAAACTCTGACAGTGAAATCTATGAGAATGTACAACAGCTTCCCAAAGGAAGAGTTCAAAGTCCCAATGCTTATGAAAAAATATATTAATAGTAAATAAAACATTAAATAATAATAATGCTTAGCACATTGTATATATAGTGCTTGACATGTTCAAACCTACTCACCCAAAATAAATAGTTTGGGGAAATACTGAAAATTCTGGAAGACAAAGCACCCCAGTATATTTTAGTTTTATTTTTGCATATATAACACCCTCTCCCCAATCAGCGTGACTCAGGAACAAAGCGTGCCTGCAAATAAACCTGTGCTACCAAGGGGATATGCATATTCCTGAGGAGAGGACAGGATGACCTAGCACTTTTCATTTTCTCTGTTGCTGCACCCCACACATGCCACTATAAACTCTTTCATGGATAAGCTCTCAGTCACCAAAAAATACAGCCCACAAATCCCCGTTCTGATTTTTTTTTTTTCTTTTTTCTTGATACAGTAAATATAGAGGGTAATTTCAACCTGCTGGCAAAAGGCAGGGCTAGCTCCCTTATGAAGACAGCCTTGACAACCAAGGTTTTCAGCCTGAACGACTGCCAGGCAGACTCCTCTCAGAAGTGTTTGTTAATCCATTTGCTCTCTTCGGCCGAACAGGCAAGAGTGAAGGCAGGGTAGATCTAAAACTTGTATCATCATCTGGGCCAGATCTCAAGACCAAGCCCAACAGGCCTCTGATCCTGCTGACAGATACACCACACCAAACTCTTGCTCCTTCCTGGCCTTTGACTGACAGGACATCTTGAACAAAAGGTAGCAGATATGAGCTCAGGAGCATACCAATGCCTGCTACAGCTCTTAATATTCTTTCTAGCCAATTCTTACACACTTCTTACACAGCTTTTACATGACAACTCTTACATCCCAGCCCTTTCACCCAAGATGCTCATATTATTCTTGACCAGCACTAACCCTAGATTGCACTTCCCCAGAATGGGAAGACAGGGACTGAGAACTGATGAGGTGGGAAAGAGAAAGAAAGGACACCTAGCACGGGAGACAGATACCAGATGCCAGTATTGGTTTGGGGAGTAAAGGAACAGAGAGGATATTCTGAATCCTCTAACAACTACCAATCACACATAAAAAATAGTATTAATAAAAAAATACGTTCTCATACTGCCAGGGAGAATGTGCATGAAGTTCTCCAAACCATGGCAAAAGAGGGAAGGCAGCTGGTTTCAGTGGTGCTGATGAACCAGGAATCCTGATGAAAGAAGAGAAGCTAGAAAGTGGCAGAACGAAAAGGAAGGAAAAAAATTGAAAAGCTGAAAAAAGAGAAGCAGTTTGAGGAACACCACTGAGCTACCATGTTGCTCAGCAATCCTCAGAAGCACTGCCTTTAACAAAATATGGTTGGCATGCCCTTTAACCCTAACACATGCCATTTAACCCTAAAAGCCATGGGCTTTTAAAGTTTTGAAATGTCACACAAGTGACAGCAAACGAACATTTGCAAACACAGGTATTTCCAGTAGAACCTGGTACTTTCAAGAAGCCACGTATTCTGATTTCCAGGGAATGAGCTAAGAGATGGAAGATTTTCAGGACCGTTGTCACACCAGCTTGTGATCTTACTTTTCACAAGGCTGGACGAGGCATCACGCCTGGGTGTGATGCCTTGTCTGCCGCAGAAATGAAACCAGCATGTTCCAGGTGGTGGTTGTGCTTCCAGACATTTTGCAATGCTTCAGGTGCTGCCATCTTGTGTTTCCACATGCGCTTCCCCACTTAAAATCCTGCTTTCTCTAATTGCGACTAGCTCTCTTACTGGGTCACAGAACAGACTTAGCTAACATTTCCTAAGTCACTTACTACGTATCTCTTCTAAAAAGAAGACATTTTTTCACTTCCACACATGACACCAGGTTCCCTGGAAGTATGTGTGATAAATGCACCGAATTTAAGAATTAAAGCCACATTAGGAGGCATTGATTTTCTTTACAGTAAGATGAGCCTCTTCAGGAGCTGGATGGAGGTAGTGAACTGAGCAGACACAGCGTGATTCTGGCAAGGCGGAGCATTTGGGGAATTGCTCCCGCAATAGGAAAAATTTGTTTTAATTAGGTTGGTTGGTGGTTCCCAAAGCAGCGTGCTGTGAGTGGGAAAGAGAAATGAGGATGGGACTGTAAACAGCTTGTTGTGCTCTCAGCCCTTGAGTCAGAGCGCAGGGAGAGAACCTGCACTCCTGGCTCTGCGGCTGGAAGAGGCTTCGGCATGAGGAGGGTGAGGGAGGTGATGCGTAGACATCCTTTCCCCTTTACTGGCCTGAATTGCTCATAAGAGCAGATGAGGTTTTGTTCTCCCAGACAAGGGAAGAGATTCGAGGAAGAACATAATAACAAGCAATTAGGGCAGCAAAAATATCCAAGAATAAAACTGACTGAAAATAATAAAATTAAAAAGTGAGTTAGAGAGATTTTGTCATTCTGTCTTAGATTATGTTGAGGAGGATGAACTCAATTTTATTGAGAAATCAATTCTAATTTGGCACTCCCCGCAGTATCTGGCAGAGGACACTGGTAACAGTCTCCATTGAAATCTGCCAGCTAATTTACTTCTGCTGACTTTACACTAACAAACAGAAGCAGGAAAAAGTCATGTTGTAGAGATGACATTTCCTGCTAAATATCTCATACTAATACGCAGCCTGAGTCCTCCCACGCTTGCTGTAGAAACCCATCACCTTGCGAAAGGGGAAGGAAAAAAATGAAAAGGTCCCCAGGACCAAACGGTGCGAGCGCCAAGCTAAAGGTCAGATGGACGGCGTGCATCCCACGGATGGGGCCATGAGTTTAGCTGGAAGGATGGGCCTGGGAAGAGATTCCTCTATCCACTGCTGTGGGAGTTCAACATCATCTGTTCAACTGACCCTGCAAGTCCAGTACCAGCAACTTTCATAGACAATACGTCCTGCTATCGACTGTCAAAAGAAAAGGGGGAAAAAAAAAGCCTTAAATGGATTGTTAATTATTCAAGAAAATGTGTCTGTAGATATTTCAGAAATGTACTGCATAAAATTTATCATGGGTTACGTGTCTGGGAGCACAAATTGTGCCGTTTAATGCTATGCTTTACTGACCTTTAAGCAGTGGCTGCTACCCTAACTGTATTCACAGCTTATGTGCATTCACTCAGCATTTATATAAAATATCATTTATTTTTACGAGGTTTGTGCAACTGAAGATTTTACTTGCACTGAGAAAATGATTGCTGAGTGCATTGTTCATAGCATTGTTTCCAAACATTAATATAACCAAGAAATGCAATGTTCTCAGCCTGCATGCTTACTAGTACGTCCTATGGACAAGGGGCTTTATTTCATCAAAGTAATTCTAATATGTGGGCAGAATTTAGAAGAAACAAAAAAAAAAAAGGGAAGAGAAGATGCTTTATTCTTTTGGATTACTTACTGCCTTTGCCTTAGCTTCCAATAAAACCCAAACGAGCCTACCTCCCTGGCACAATTGCGTGTTCTTTTTCAGGAAAGGTTTCTGTCTTTGGTTAAGTAAGTAATATCCATACAAAAGCCCCAAATTTAGAAGTGTACAATGACTTACATTTCCTCACTCCATTTATAAACCAGGTTCACTGCTCCATAAGGACCTGATTTCACCCCCTCCCTCTCCGCAACATTCTTTAAGTCTTTACAAAGATCCATTTTCCCTTTCTTATTCCCAGAAGCCTGCTAAAACTAGGGCAAGATGGCCTAAAATTACTATTTTCCTCAAAGTCCCAGAAAACCTAAGGCCGACTGCACCCTTCCCTTCGAGTGGAGCCGCGCGAGAGCGGTGCTGGGCGCGCTCGGGTGCTCCCCTTGCCGGCACCCCCGGAGAAGCAGAGCCAAGGACACGCTCCCACTTAGGCCCAGGAACTGGTTCAGTGGCAAGCTGTGGACTTTTGACCCAAGCAGGCATTTTGTGGCTCCAAAAGCCTTTCTCTCGAAAGACAGGAACTTTATCTCCGAGGGAAGAAATAGGGTAAAAAATGAATATAACAACGTTGCTCTAAATAATTGATGTTGCAATCTAATGCTATTTCCTTTTGTATTACTGCAATCTTCTTAAAAAGATATTCTCAAGCTGTTTATTATAGCAATAACTATAATTTTTCCTTCTCTTTTAACAACAGTGCTTCACCCATAATATCGCCTACAGATAATGTATTAAAGATATAAATAAAATAACACAGCATAGGTGGCACAGCAACATATAGGTTGTTAACCAGCCAAACAAAACGTGGTTTCAGGTTGGATTAGCTGGAGCTGGCTATCTGAGCGTCTGCTGTCTTTTGATTTCTCCATTGCCAGCTGTCTGTCTCTATCTGTATTTGCTTTGACATTATTACAATGCTGTGAATAAAACCTAAACACATTCACACTTCCCCTTTATTCACCTTACTGGGAGGAAAAAGCAAGACAAACCGAACAGCTGTGAAGAACCAGAATTCAGAAATACAGCCCCCAAACTTAAACACCCCAGCGACTCTCATTTTCTGTCACAGCTCTGAAGTTTTTCCAGAAAGCTGTAATTTCCTTAAATATAAAAATCCATTTTTTAAAAAAAATCTGTCTCTTCTAGGATGGGCTAAAAATAGCTGTGAGTGCAATTATTACCCTCTAACCTCTAGCTTTGGTTCAGCTGCACATGCCGTCTGCAGGAAAATCTCCGGCAGCAATCAGTGTTGCTCTTTGCATTACAGCAGCATCTCTAAAGCCTTGCCAAGAGTGAGTCTGAGGAAGGAAATTTCTTACTCGGGTATTAAGTAACACATAGTCCCTGTCCCAGAAATTTTAAATGGAAGGGGGAGTTCTGCTTGATGCGTAGGGACCCGAGACGCACTGAAAGCACAGCTCAGGCTGCCCATGGGAGGATGCAGAAAAGCACACTGGGTTTTATGGCTTCATTCCCCCTCCTCGAAAGCACCAGCAGGGAACACCTTCCCACAAAGTGCTTTTCCTCCTCCCATCGCTACTGTTCATTCCCCAAAATAAGAAGTCATCTCTCCCTTGAAATCGTGACGACCACCCCCAGGTCAAAGCTGAGCTCCTGGACTGGCTCCAAACAACCGCTGCTGTTTGTCCCTGACCAAGGCCTTCTCCAGCAGAACAGTTGTGGATTTAAGCCACGCTTCCATCTGTTTATGCCCAGCCCGGACATGAATCTCAGCAGGAAAGTACTCCTGAGTACACTTAGTATTGGTGGGATCAGCTCCCTGGAACACCTGCACAGGAGAGCAGTAAGACAGCCTCGCAGTGCTCCCTACCTGAAGATACTATCCCCATTAAGTTTTCATATCTGCAATACGGAAGCGTATTTTAAGACAAATGCTGTTCTAATTTGCTGTAGGCACTGAAGACCAACACACATTTCAGTGGAGGAAGTTATGTGTTTTAATTGGTTTATGAAGACAAAGCATATGCCATGACACAGTTAAATGATTAACAGATTCCTACGAATGCCTTTGGCATAGAATATCTATACATTCATTAGCTGGAACAATTCATCTTCTTGATAAAACTAAAATTAGTTATACAGCAGGTTTACTTTTTATGATTAATAAATGATAAAAATCTAAATTATCCATCTGAAATGACTGCTTTCTTAGCCATTAATCTCACATTTATCAGTTCCTATAACTCACATTGTTAGTTGAAAAAAAAATCGATTTTCCCAAATATTTATAATTCCACGTTAAAAAAAAAAAAAGCAAAATGTGTGAAATGTGAAGTATCATCTCCTTCACTACAATATTTTGGAATGAATTCTAAATCAAGATATAAAAAGCTGTACTATTTGATGACTTTACCATAAAAAAAAAAACAAACAGAAACAATATACAATTGTGCCAGCATTAAAAATGTCAAAAAAAAAAAAAAAAAAAAAGAGAATGCTTGGTAATAAACCAGCTCTAACAAAAGATGTATCAGCTCATTTGGATTTTCCAGCTTTCCACAGTTATTTTGCCAAGAAGCAAAATCCAGCTCATTCTGCAGAAAAATATGGTAAAAGGTCAAAAGTACAGTACTGTCTGTGTCCTGGAGACTCGGTCGACACATCACAGGTTTAGCTAGAGGGAAAGGCTTGGGAACAGATCCTTCTGCCAGCTATTTAAAATGTTGAAGGCCTTCTGTCCTGCAATTAAAGTCATCAAGGAAGTCAACAACAGCACATTTTTGGTAAGAACGTGTCTGAATTCCAGAAGTTCCGTGAACTTTGAGATGCATGCTGGCCACATATAGCCCCACCTGAAGTATGTAGGAACGTATTTTAAAGATCAGTCACACAACTAAAAATATGTTTTTTTCATTTGATAGCTCTTTCAAGCACACCCATGAGTAATTTTCCATGCAAGTAAGGGGCTGAATTAGCAAAGAGATGTCCACAGGCTGAGCTCTGCTGGGAACAGATGGGTGGACACTTCTTTAAGGCGCCAGCTACCTGTTCCTTTGGGGCATATTTAAGCTGTGATAACATGAGGGAGGCGGTTACATTATATTAACCATTATATTAATTGTGGTTAGTAAACTGGGTTAAGTCTAAAACATTTGGGCTTGAGCAATACCTTCTTTATTCAGACGTTCCCTTCAAGATTTTGAGAGAATAATAAATGGAGGAAGAGAAATGATCTTGTAAGCCAACATCCAAATAGTGATGCCCAGCATCTCCATAAACACTTAGAGCCGAGCTCATATTGAAAACACTTATCAGATGAGCTCTGGCAATCTCTACCCTTTTCTTTATTCAACAAAGAATTTTTCCCATTATGCAAATAGCTCTCTAAGTGGCTCAAACAGCATAGTCAGAAATGTTGTATGATTATTTTTGTCTGTTGTCAAATAAACCATTTGCCAAAAAAAAAAAAAAAAGTTTGAGTTGCTGAGCAGGTACAGGATGCAAACTCGAGCAGAGTAGGAGCGAGGGAACCCACAGGTTTCCATCGGCAAACCAGTAGCTCATTTCTGTCAGGCCAGGCAGTCAACACAGGGTTCTCTTAGGCACGTGCTTAAGTGTTTCATTACCCAAGGAAGAACTTACTCATATCTTTACGGGATGTGAAGAATTGGAGCTGCCCTTCTGTGGATTGTGATGAACCAGTACTGGTATCAAAGTACGAAAGCATTAAAAAAGGTTTGGGATGCTCATTCTAGCAGCATAGTGAAGAAACTCAAAGCCTGAATGACCACAAGACCAAAAAGCAAGTTCCAACTGAAATAGGACAGCTAGTCAAATAACGTTATTCTCAAACGCAGATATCTGCTTCACATACGTAACTCAGGATAGCACAACAGGCATTTATCAAGTTAAAAAGAAGCTAAAAGGTGTCCTGGGGAAAGAAAAAGATAGCGCTTATATCATTTATATGAATTCATACATGCACATTTTTTTATATAAATATGTCACAGAACAAGTAATCTTCAAATGAAATGCCCTTTTTTACTATCAAATGTCTTTAATGTTAGAAAAACATAAACCCGGCTTATAAATAAAACTGCATAAACACTTTGGTACTGGCAATAAATTGAGAATAATTGACCTTGTCCTATCAAAGGATGAGTGTATCTTTAGATCTTAAGTGCTGTGAATGGTTATGAACAGGCTTAAAGTACTGAGCAATAGCTAGCTAAGCACAGCATGCACAGTGCATTTCACAGGGTATTAAATAACTGAGCTTCGGAGAACCTCTCCCTCGGTTTAGTCTTCAGGCGTTTGATTTCTAAAACTACAGTCCATACAACATCACACATTGGTCCTATTTCTCTTTACACTAATTAGGCATTTTATTATCAAAAAGACACCTCATACTATCCTGGTGCATCCATGACTCTCTTCGTACTGGTACGTGACTGATCCTGGCTTTCAGAAAGACTGACACTGTCTCGTACCGCGAGGTTATGTTCCCCTTTCGGTGCACTCGATGAGAAGCATCAAGGAGAGAACATTTCCTCAGGCGTGATGAAAACACGGTGAATCACCCTGTCCTGGCGGTACAGTGCCTAACCCTGCACCCCAAGGGCGGATTAACCACTGGCAGCACCGTGGAGCGGGAGCGTCGCTTCCCTCCCTCCCCAACGGCACTGCTGCAAGTGCCCCAACCAACATCGTGACTTGAGCAAAGGTCAGGAAGCGCACAGACGGCATCACGGGAGGCTGAATGCTGGCACTGCAGCCCACAGACCCCAAAGCTTAACTTCACTGCCCTTCATTGACAGCCTCCACGCTATGAATAAGCTGCGTTTGAACTCCCAGATACTCCCAGGTAATAGTTTCCTATGCTAGTATCACAACTTGAAGCACCATTAAAGCTATGAAATCAAATAAAAAGCAACTGTAGACAGAACCGATGGAGAACTTCCAGTCCTGAGATGCCTCTGTTCAGTTGCCAATCATTTTGTGAAGCCACGTTTCTTCTAGCTCTTTGCCACAAAGAGCCTCCAGGACCTCCTCCGAGAGCATCCACCACCAAGAACAGAAGCCCAGCTAGAGGGTCCACATGTGTGGGACTTGGCCATGGAGCCCCACAGGCAATTGCTATACCTTAAATACTACCTAAAATATGCTTACGAGATTAAAAACTAATCCAGCGACTGATCTTTTTATGAGAACTGTATTGAAAATGCAATACTCAGGGGAAGAATAATAATAATTTAAAAAGTTATCTAATGTAACAAAATTGAGTATTCCTCCTCCATGCCAAAAATAAATAAATGGGAGGGGGGGAACAGAAGACGAAAGCTTCGTCAACTTCACTATTGGAACAGATTCGTCGTTCACAGTAAACACAGTACAACGGTGCTGTTGGCTATATTACACCTGACTCTTGCATGCTGTGGGTGGCAAAATCAAATTTTCCAGTATTTTCGAATCCAGTACTGTGGGGAAGTACACGGAAGACAGGAGGAATAATACAAGAAGTAGCAGATTATAGTCCATGCCTGGATCACCAGGTGTTTAATAGCCCTGTTTGGCTATCACCAACACAGGACAGTGTCTTCAGCACTGTGATGAGTTGAAAAACATTTTTTTAAAGCAAATCTAGCATAAAACTTCTAATTGTTTTAGTAGACTTGTTTACTAGTTGTTCAGTAGAGAGCTAAGTACCTATTAAATTAGAAACTTACCATTTTACAAGGTTTAAAAATGGCTCATCTATACAGGAAATAATACAAAATTTGTATATGCTACTTCAGGCAGGAATTGCAGTATCTCCCCTCTCCAAAATATCTAATTGTCAGTACTACCATATTTTGAAGATGTGTATTTACATGCACACACAGATGTATGGATACATGCCTGCCCACACATTAGAGTGATTACTCAGTGCTCTTTTTGAATTAATATGGACTCAACGGGACCATACTGTGAAGGAGAAGGTATGTTACTGGGTTTCCTGCACTTTATTCCGGGTATTGCTGTGTTTCCAGCTTTACTGAAGCCGGGTAAGGTCTCATTTGTGCCAGACTGCTCCCACTCCCCACAAATGCATATGAGAACTCAAAATTAAATGAAAATGGCAAGACATGTCTGCTTTTATTATCCTGTAGGAAACCATCATCAAACTGCTGAAGGCTCTGACAAAATGCCTATTTTTCATCAACTGCATGCCTGTCTTGGTAAAAGATCCCAAACTATTCCGGAATGGCTTAAGCATTTCTTGCCCCATACCCCTCCCTCACCAGTACAGACATTATGTTTTAGGCTACACGGTAACTCAGCAAATCAAGGACAAAGCTCAAAGTAAGCTTGAGACGGAGACTGTCCTCTGATTGAGCCATCAATTAGAAGGAAAATTGTGGCTTTCAAGATCTCAATATGTCAGCAGAGGGATTCTCCAGTAAGCTGCTGGGATCAGCGTACTGCTCCTTTCTAAGAACATTTTGGACTACCTTTTGCTCTCATTTATGGGAACAAAATTCCCACTTAAGTCAACAGGAGTTACTCTAGCATCTCTCAGTGCACAAATTTCCCTCGATGTGTAAATATGAAGTCAAATCCATTTGCCCCTATAAATATGCAGCACTTTTTTCTTTAAATATTGACATCCACGCCCATATAGATTTCTTAACCTTTAGTCTTTGTGTAGCTGTGGTCACCCAAATGTGTGACTGGCCTATGGTAAAACTGTGCCAGCTTTGTGACAGCTATAGATCTGTAGGATGTCAGAAGCTGTTCCCAAGGAAACATCAGGAAAAGGGATTATACAAGGTTTTGAAAACCTGTTCTGAAGGTCTGCTAACATGAGCAAGAAAGCCCACCTTTCCCCATGAAAAATCAAAAATAGATATACTCCAATACAGCAAAGTCCGGGATGATGAAAATGGCAGAAGACAAAAAGTTAAAGTTAGGTGATAAAGGCAGAATTGTAATTTCAGCACTGTTCTCTTTTTTGTTGTGTTGTGTTTTTTGTTGTTGTTGTTTATTTGTTGTTGGTGGTGGTTTTTTACCTAATAGAAAAATCACTCCTTTTGGAGATAGAGTGCATTGCATTTTCCAAACTGTATATCCCCCGAAAGAAATACTGTAAGCTGCTTTCCTCTTTTGCTTGCAAGCTGATGTTTATTCATGTGCATGTGGCTACTGCACAGACCTTTCACAGTGCGAGGAGTGCGCTGGCTGAAAGGTAGGATAGAAGATGACTATCACCAGAATTTTTTAAAGCAGGATACTCGAGCGAGGCTGCCTAACCTATATTTAGCCTGCTAAATAAGTGGCCTGATTTTTGCAAGTGCTAAGTCAGAATTCTCACGTCTCTCACTACACCAGGGAGACTCACACAACTGGCCTCCACCTCCACCTCATCCTCCTCTTCGTGTTCCTCCACACTGGCAGTACAGCACCAGGACCACACACCCACCACACGACCCCCTGCCTGCCACAAGCGGTCACCACGTCCCCTGGCCAGCCGACCACATCCAGCAGGTGCCTGGAGCTGTGAAGCAGGGGAGAGCCATGGCTGTGCCCAAGGAGGGGTGCTGACAAGTGGGACACTGCTCCCAAAGGCAGCTCGGAGCTATCACAGCCCCCAGCTGCCACCAAGCCCCCTCCAGCCCCGTCCCAGCCCAACACTGCAGGTGCCCACCACCACGCAGCCTGAGGCACGCCTCATACGTTGAGGCACAAGGAAGCTGAAATGGCTGCTGGCTTCCCGGGATACTCAGCACTTCTGAAAATCAGGACAGCTATTTAGGAGACTAAATATGGATATAAGGGCCTAGCTCTAAAAAAACTTGGCCCATTTAAGAATAAAGGATGTACGCCATCACCTTGGAGCTCCCCAGCAGATAGGGCTGAAGAGGAGCTCTGGCTCTGTGGTGCTCACTCAAAATCAGTTCCTTTCAAGATTGATACTGTGCCCTATCCTGGGATTTCTAAAGACCTTGCAGAATGAAGAAATATGGGATGAGTTACAATTTGAATGAGAACTGGATAACCCCTTCCCAGGGGCTTCTCTGAAAACCTCACTCAGATGTAACATCCACATCAGCATCTACAGCCACCATCCCCTTCCTTCAGCCAGGAGGGAGGCAGACAAACAGAAATGCTCTTTGGGAAGGAGCCAAACAGCAGTGCACACACACAGGGGTACCAAGGCAGCTGTCTCCTCAGGGATCAGGTCCCACACTATGCATCTCAGGGCTCTAGGTGCAGCACCTAGAGCATGTGGGATTTCTTCTCTCCCTCCCTCCCAGGCTCTCCAGCCAGATACTACAGGAAAACCACTGCCCCGTTTTCTAAGCTCACTGTTTGCCCATCTGACCCAGTAGAAATAGCACAAATCAGAGAAGCCAACAGATCTCCCGGTCACTTAATTGGGTGTCCTGACTAGCTGTAGGTGCCTCCACAGCCCCAACTCTCCTCCTGCCTTTCCCTCACTTCCTTCACCCACTTGTTGAGTTCAACTCTTCAGGGCCGTGGTGGTCTCCCTGGGCGCCTCTGCAGGGTGAGCACCTCCTCTGCACGCTGGCACATCCACCTGCTGTCCCAGCAGCCTGGGCCACACTCCTGCTTCCATGGGGACTCAGACAGGATGGGTCACTTGTCTTCTGGATGCACAACATCCCAATTTTGCATTTCATTTGTGATACCGACAGGTGATCAAGGAGCCACCACAACAAACTCCACAAACAGCATGACATGGAGCATCACGTTCCTCTGAAAACAGACTTGCATCTCCTGCTCTAGAGTGAAGTTAAGGGGAGGGGATCAAACTAAAACAAATTTCCTTCTGGGAGAAGGGAACATGCATTGTAGCATTTAGACTGCTGCAGTAACTCTTACCAAGCTGGGACTCTCGCGCAGCTTCACCTGATAGGAACAAATCAAGCTCCCACTTTATCTGAATTTTGTATAATGGCATCACCAAAATAATAATAATAATCTTCTTTAAAAATCCCTTGTAAGAAGCAGCAAGGGGGAAAAAAAGAAATAACTTGGTGACACATCTCTTGAATATTGTTGATTGACTAATTAAAATGCAATAGAGCAGAAAAAAGTGCATAGACGATGCTTAGGATGTAATGTAAAGAGCAATCACAACCACTCAGTGGGGCTTAGCAGGTCTGAAATGGTATCTAATTCTGCTAACTCCAGAAAGGTACTGCATAATGTAAACATTATTGCTTTGCACACTTTAATGAAAACTGCCTGCCTTCGGATTGAATTGCATACGCATCTATTGTGAGTCCAGTAGAATAAAGAAAACAGGCATCGTGCATTTAAAGATGCTGCCTCATTAAAAGAGGCTAAAAGAAACCCCCTGTTACAGTCAGTATGCCACAATTAAGTAACAGGATGACAGGTGTTGTATTATATTTTTTAATGGAATAAACTTGCATATATGCGGACACCAGCCACGGATTTCCTTTGATATTTCAGCATGCACCTGCAACTTGTTATTGCAAGGACCTTTATTAAGCAAGTGTACATTTCGTAACACCTACAGATTTATAAAACTCTATTTGCCTCTCCTACGATTCGGAATCCTACAACTGCTCTTTCCAAGAAAATACGAACATAATGATCTCTGGTCTCCCAGGAATATGCTCTCAGACACTGCTTTGCTACAAACAAACACACACATTTCACCTAGGCTTCGGTTAAAAAGTTCAGAGATTTTAAGTGCTTAGATTTAATCCACCTGCAAGCACACGTCTTTGTATCACTAACCTGCCAGCTAGCTTCCCGTCGCAGCCCTTTTATCCAGTTTTCTTCTAAGTCCTTATTCTCTCTGGTGGATGTTTCATCCATAGCTGATGTCGCTTGCACAAACTCGATTGGCCACTGGCTGTTACACTCTCTTTGTAAGCCTTTACCAAGGCAGCAGCAAGTGCAGTTCGGAGACAGGCTGTCATGAAGAAAATGTCACAGCACAGGATGGGAGGAGGGGGGCGAGGGGAAGGGAGGGGAAGGGAAGGGTCGACACCGAGCATCCCCACACGAAAAGATTTGGGGAAGCGCGGCCACCGCCTGACCCGCTCTGACCGGACCAGCGAACGCCTGGCTGCAGCCCGGGAGTTCACAGGGTAATGAAAGAGGGCTGGTGACACCGTGCGAGAGCCCTAATTACGGGTGAAGCGTGGCAGGGCTGGTAATGCTAACCCAAGTATTTCCGCGCACGTTTCCCCAAAGTGTTATTCCGTACAGCGTGATAATTGTCTCCTTTGGTGGCGTTATAATTAAGGCTGCATCGGGGGTGTGGATTCAAGCAAAGGAAATACAAATAGCTGCTGGGGCTGGTTAAAAGAAAATATTTCAGCGTATCTGTTTGAAAAGTGCTTCGCGAACCGCTCTGCAGCCAATAAACATGAATAATAATACAGGCCATTTTGATAGAAATGGGCTCATTACCATACCCGCCGCTGAGCTCTTTCAGAGATCAGGCTCAGCAATGCAGAAAAGGGTTCAGCAGGACACAAGTATTTCAGCCCCAAACCAGAAAAATTAGTCCCTATCAGGCATTTAAAAAAGCCAACTGCTTGAGCTTGCTCTCCGTGCATCGCACCTGAAGATGCCTGCCGCATACCCCGAGCACGTCAAGCTTTGCTTTATTGCGTTCTTCATCACTCCTTAACCCAGCACAACTATCTTTCATCCCTCCCAGAGACACTTCAGTCTCCCCATCAACTCCTTAAAACATCGTCTGGCTTTTCCCCTTTTTTTTTTTTTTTTTTTAAACCAAACCGAAGAAAAAAAAGCAGAGTGCTTCTGTCCCTCTGCTTGGGGACAGCATTTATCAGAGACCAGCTGAGAACGCTGAGCTCACTACATTCAGAAACTTGAGGTTTTGGCCAGCTGCAAGGAAAAAAAAACAAACAAAGCCCATTTTCTCTGAAATACTGTTTCAACACAAAAATAAAAAGGTGAATTTTTAGGCATGTCTTTAAGTGAAAGAACTGTCTTGTAAAAAAAATATTTATATATGACAACATCTCTAAAATTCATAAAAATCATGACTATTGGTACCAGATATTTTTTTCAAACAGTGTTGGCTGTTCACTACCCATGCTGTTTATTCGCTATCCTCGCTAACTAAGCATGCAAAATTCTGCGGATTCATTTTCGCTTCTGGAGATGTTCATTTTCTGACCCCCAGCCATCCTCACTGGGCTGAAACCCTGTGAGAGGCAGACCCCTGCCTAGGGCTGCTGAAATACAAAGCCAAGCTGCTCCCCTTGCATTTATTTTTAAGGTTGCTGGAAACATTTCATTTTTTTCTCAGGTTTTGTAAATACGCATTTTCACAAATTTTGGGCCTTCCTCAGCTTCCACAACATCCCTGCGATAGAACTAGATGTGCCAAATGGCAAGCAGTGTAAGCTCCTACATTATAAGACCCTGTCCTTCAGCAATTTCTCCTCCTTGTCGGTATTTTTTCGCCCCTTTCTCCTTCTTGTTAAGCACAGCCAGGCAAATCACAGGACCTCGGGTGGGACTTTCAAGGGGGAGCTTCTGGCACATTCGGTTTGACTTTAGGACCCACGTTACACAACAGGAGCGCGCGTGAGCCCCGGCTCCGTCACACATATGGATATTTTATTTTTAGCCCAGGTAAACCAATACAAACAGGGAAGGAGCCAGATGCTTGCGCAGGCACAAAGAGGCGCAGCAGGCTGGCAACAAAAGAGACACAAAGGGCCGTTTTGTTACGAGGGTACTGATCACAATTCTCTTCTCTTGGCCAGACAGAAAAAAATAAAACCCCTCCTGGCTTACGACCAGAGGCACCAGGAGCATCGTGCCTAGGCACCACGAAGTCGCTGCCCCTGCTGCCTCCTCCTGCACCCAGCGGAGCCGCTGCTCGCGGGCACTGCCAGCAGCCGGGCAGCATTTGACTGTGGCTGACGGGTGACCAAAGGCCACTTGTGTTGCCAGCACCGAACCGTACCTCCCCGAGCTTGACGGTAACAAAATCTAACACCGATGATGCCAAATCCTTGAGATGAGATCAGCTCTTTTATGAGTCTTGTCATTTGCAGGAGACAGCATCTAGGCAACAGCTGGGCTGGTTTTGGAGGGGTACAATAAAATAATAATAATAATAAAAAAAAAAAGGAAGCAGCAGGAATTCTTTTTCTCTCTCTGCATATGGCAAAGACAGATGCGAACCAACATACCGGCGTATTCTTTCTGGGCCAGGAGCATAATTCTAAATCTGAGACGGATAGCACACAGAAATGGCTTGGCGATAATTGTAAATATTAGCAATGCTTCAAATCTAATCTGCTCTGGATTGCAATGAATTATTTCGTGACTTTCACGTGTCTTTTTCACAACCATGAAACAGCACAAATTGTGTGAGCTGCAAGAATATGAAGACATTTATTGATGGAAATCAAACCACTTTTTTTCACCCACAGTGTCTTTGATATGTTTGAGCCTGAAGCAAAGAAAACATAATAAAAACAATATATAGATGAGAACTTCAATTTTCCCCTACATATGAATCTGTCACTTATTTGCTAAGAATCAAATCTAACTCCACACAGTTAAAGAAGCCCCATATATCATTTGCCATAATCCAGTACTCAGCTCAAGTGTACCTTGCTTGAAGTTCATACAACATACTTGATTTTACACTACTCTAAACAAAACATCTCTGGATATTACAGCTCTGAGTCTAAAAGGCTTTCGCTGCAATTTCATCCCCAATAGTGAGAAAAATACTAGTGTGAAAGCAGATTTATCAGTACAAGGTAACAAGGATGCTTCAGAAGTCCGTCACGAGCATTGGTTTTGGCTGTAAACACAGGATAATTTTTTTAAAATACACCCACGCTTTGTTACTGTGATACCACCGTATTACTGCCAGCAGCGTGAGAAACAAAGTGAGAGAAACAGAAGGTTTAGTGACTTGCTACCCGATCAGATCCTGTTTTTTCAGACCGCTTGAACTGTGACATGGACCACGGACGCTGTGTCTGGGTAAGGACTGGCTTCTCAGGCTCATGTAGCTGTCACCTGCCTCCCTGCCCGAGCCCAGCAGCTTTACCCACGTGAGGTGTGGTCAGGAGGATGTACCTGCACTCTGGAGGAAGGCAAGGACAAACAGAAGCAGTTTTTACCATCTTCAAAAGCTGTGGTGAGGTCAGCTGGGACACAGCACAGGCCCATCACAATTCAACATTTTTCTCTCAAAGCTCCACATTCCCCTCACTGCCCAGGATATGCCCACCTTTCATTCCCTTATCCCGTAACCAAACTGAGTGCTCTGATCTCTGTTATCAGCTACACATGAATTAACCACCGAAGTCTAGTACCTAGTATGCATAAAATTCCTGCCACAACTTTGTTGTTCTGCCACCTGCACCCATCACAGCCCCACAGCAACATTCTTTTCTGAGTTTTCTCATCAGAGGACAACAGCAAGAATCAGCAAAGCTACCAATGGATCTCTCAGTGCAGAACATCTCTATGCTTTTCTGCCTCTCAGACTGTAAGTCTTCAGCACATAGCATGTTTTAAGTGCCAGGCCCACGGCTGGCACCTTAATTCGTGGAGGCAGGAGCTTTGTCCTGAAAAGGTCCCTCTAGTGCTTTCTAGGAGAGTGAAGAATAGCCTATAAACGTCTTCAAGTACAACCCAGATGAAGTAGCTCTGCACAATAACACGTGAAAACATATTTTTTTTAAGTTCTAACTACATACGGGTTACTGAGGGTAAAGTTTATGTTTTCCCCAAACCAAACCCAAGCCATAGCCATCCCATTTCATACACAGTCTATATTAAAGCTACTCACACAGTGCTGCTTATCCATTGAACTGGCTCCCTTTTCGAGGCTTGAATCAACCTTCCAGAGACAGAGAAGTGCAGTCCTTGGGGACCTGTTATCACATTTGCTGCATGCAAGGTGCACCCCAAACATACCAAGGCAAGGACAATTCCTGCTGATGATATGCATCTCACCTGCTTTAAGACACACCTGGATCCTACCCGAGCCCTAACACATACCTGAGCTCCTTCAGTGACCAAGAGAGGAAGGAAGGCAACCTGCAGAGGGCAGGTGATCTCACTTTAGCCCAAGCAATCGCCTTCAGCTGAAACAAATCACCACACCATGGCCATGCCTTGCTGGAGGAGCAGAGGGTGACAATCAGCTTGCCCACCTAATGGTGTGCTGAGGAATCTCCCTCCCCTGGCTCTGTGCCACACCAGCTTATTCCTGGATGGAGCTTACGGCCAGCTTGTCCCCCTAAACAACAACCCCACGTACTCTGCAGCACAACCCTCATGGCCACGGCCCATCCCTTCCCACTGCAGCTAAGATGATGTTTGGGCACCTCCTAAGAGCTCAGTGCTCTGCACTTCCCCCAGCTCCAAGGACTTGGGCTTCTTCTGCCGTGTATCTGAGGCCACACAAAGCTCATACTGAGTAGTTGGATTTCCAAACCCCCAAATTCAAAGACTGTTTAGAAACTGGCAATGCCTAAGGAGGCCTAATCCTGTTGACTTTTGGTGAGACTAAGACTTAGGAAATTCCCTGATCGCTTCTGGATGTAGGGCTCAGGCGAGTGCCCCGAGTGGAGATTTCTGAAAGCAGCTGCTGGAACACCACCCTCCTAATGACTTCCCTCCACCTTCCCGTACTTCTGCGGAACTAACTATAGCACCTGGCAAGCTGACAGCGCGGCCAACCAACGCAGTGTAGACATACCTGCTCGCACATATACTGCTGCATGTGCCGCTTAAATTTATTACCTGTTGACAAGCTATAAATAAAGTTGCCATTAGAGTACCACAATGTGTGACGTTCCACACACTGAAGCAGAGCTATATTTTCCCTACCTTAGCCTTAGTGTCCTTTGAGTAGAGGAGGTTGCTTTGTCTTGCTAACCACTCGAGGAGGAGCTTGCTTCTCCGTCTTGCCTATCTTGCAATTTCTAAGCTCCTGACTGAAAGAATTACTCATTTGTTAGTGCCAGACTGTCATCTCTTTGAAAGTAGAGCCATGAGATCTTAACAGACTGGATGTACACGGCTGTTAAATTTATTAGTTAAGAAAAACAGCAAATGACAAGTGAATAAAGCACTCCTTGGGACGTTTGGACTACGGATTTTGTATAAATCAATAGCAAGTGTTATAAAATGTCAGAAAATACCAAATGAGTAGAAGGGAATCAATAAATACCTTCTGAATTAAATGAGTGATGAATATTCTTTACCAACCAAAATAAATTAAAATAGAAAACCCCCTATGTTAAAGCAACATCCAGCCTCTTGCTTGAAACCCCAAAGGAAGGTAATTCAGGGTTAGGGCTGGAAGCTCTGTCCTTAAACAACACCACTGAGCAGCAGGGGGACAGAAAGGAGGAGCAGCGAGAGAACAAGTAAATTGCTTTGACACAAGTTGAGAATGAAATATTAACTCAAACATGTTCCTCTTCATTCTGAATTCTTATGATTTTCCAGGCCTGAGTCGAAAAGGCAGCAGCCATCTTTCTGTAATGTGGCTGTGCTGTGCGCTGGCTCTCTTCTAGATCCCTTGGCAGAAACATAGAACCAATGCTACAACCAGGAATGGCTAAAAGCATTCTGAATTCCTCATCAGCTGAAGATGCCCTGCGTGCATCCCAGAGGTCCTCCCACACAGTCAGGAGCCAGCACGGTGCAGTGGCCTGGGCAGCCTAACAGTTTTACAGCTCTTTTGCCTTCATGCACTGCACGTGGCTCTGGGTCCTGCCATCTGGAGGTGGCTCGGTATGTCAGGCACCTGGCAGCAGCACTGCAGTGCGGTCAGGACGCTGGAGCAGAAAACAGAAGACCCGTGTTCATACCCTGAGTTTTGTAGCGCTGGCGGGGCTGCACTGAGGGCAGTGAACCAAGGTACCTACCTGTCTTCAGTGGGCCCCTTTTCATAGCACACACAGCCACACACCAATTACCTCCTGCCACATACCCGTTATATTTTTATTTTAACAAAGAAGCCTATACACTCAGCTGCAGTGGCTGTGGCTGAACTATTACACACCTGCTTACACCCAGAAACTGTCACAAGGCCGAGGGATGCTCTGGGGGGACGTGCAGCCCCCATGGCCCTACCCACACTGCCTCCCGAAGCTGCCAGGCCGACCCAGCACTGTGTAACTCCATGCAGAGCCACGGGCTGCAGTCCTAGAAGCTGCCCGGATGCACCAGGATGGCTCCGTGCCCCCAGCTGGCAGCGCTACCTGCAAAGCCCCCACCAACCCATGCAGAACTACCCAGCAGGTGAAGCCCTGTCCGCCCAGGAAAATGATCGTGTTACTGTGTACAGCCTGACAAAGACCTCCGGTTTGGGTCAAACATGATGCTAGTGCACATACAGGACAAATCAGAGGTATCACTTAATGGAAGTACACTTCTTTACATGTCTTCTGGCCTCATGTTGAATACTGTGTGCCGTACGCCTTGCTCCCCTTTGCAGAAGTAGGTCGAAGAAGGGCAATGGAAACAGAACACGGAAAATCCCTCCTATAAAAAGTGACACCAAAAATGGGATTCTTTAAGGAAGAAAATGATTAGCACAGGGCACGATACAAGTTTCTAAAAGAGGGAATGGTGAAAACACAGCAGGTCCGCTGTTTGTGGCTCTCGAAACAAAAAGGACATGCAATGAAAGCCAAAGGTGGCAGATTCAAACCCACGAAATCAAATGCTTTTTGCAAAAAGATGTAATTAGAGAGTGGAACTCATCGCCGAAAGAAGCGCCTGAGGGAAAGAACGTATCAACTTTCCAGAAGTGTTTGTGCAGCTACACTAACAAGAAATTCAAGCTTAAAGCAGATAGCAGCACCAAAGCCTGGTGCTTCCCAGCATGCGCCAGCCCGCAGAGCCGGGGATTCGCGCTGGACCTCAGGCAGGGCTGGCACGTCTCGGAGCTCGCTGCTCTTTGCTGGGAATGTCTGGTGCCAGCTGCTCGCAGAGAGCAGGCTCCATCCCGCCTAGATGTGTCAGGTGGAGAAGTCTTGCAATTGCTGGGGCCTTACAGGGTATCACTGGTCCCTGCTGGTGTCCCTGGGTAGGCAGCAAGCCTTCTTGGAAAGCCTACACAGGAAAATAGATGTCAACTCAGCATCAGTGCATACTCAGGATTTTATTTCTATATTGCATTTAAAATCCTGAGTGCATGCAGGCTGATAGGTAAACATCAGATATTAATCTTATTTCCTCGTTTGTATCTTTTTCACCTAAACAGCACCGCCATCTGTTAGCTGTCAGTTACATCTTCCCCATCCAATGCCAGAAAAGCTGACCAGCAGCCTGTGGATCCTGCTCAGCGGGACCTGGAGGAACTCTGCTGGGCACAGCAGAGCGTGCGGGATCGAATCTCCCACTCGGAGAGCAGAACATATCACTTTCTGCTTGGGAAGGGAGGGACCCACATGCCTCAGAGCAGAAGGGGAACATGTGCTGTCACGTAGCTGCGGCGGCGACCTGCCCTGCCTTCGCCTCGACAGGATGGATCAAGCTGAAGATGCTGCCTCATTCCTCACCACAGCAGCACGGGGAATACAAAAGAGGATGCTAGCACCCTCTGCCACATCAGGAACACTCATCAGTATTTCTCCTAGGACTCTGGCAAAGCACATTTGTCATAACGATTTAGGAGAGGATAAACAAATGCAGGCACAGTCCCCTCCCCGCCCCTACCACCCCCAGCACTGCCACTATTTCCAGCTACTGCGGTGAGATGGCCTTAATCTCACGCTGCCCTTTCCTGACCCCTCTCAGGAGATTTGTGCTGCCACCGATACCATTTCTGGGCAATGCTAATACTTCCCACCAAGATTATAGTTGGCTTCACGCACTTGCTCTGTTAATCCCTTGTGACATCTATTCCAGTGCTGGGCATAAACTCGCCCGGATCCTCCGCTGAAGCCTCCTTACTCATCCTAAAGCACCTAGAGGGAGACTTTTGAGGATGATCCCCAAGCGGCTCGAAGACGAGATCTATTTCATTAAAGCAGTACCTGTTGTTTGTTATTGTAATAAGCCTTCTCAGTGGAAACCAAACTGAAAGTGTGCCAGTTCGCTGGTGCTGCTTGCTATTTCAGACAGTGTCGTGAGCAGGCTGCTGGTGTTTGTGCTTCAGCCTCCCTGCGTGACCCCAGCCACTCAGGATCTTTATGAAAGTAATACATCCCAACCTCATCTACAACTAAATTAACGTCAGAAGTAAGACAGTGCCCCAAGTGATCAATAAGTGGGTTTTTCCCTACAGAAATATTAGAAGCAACTCACATCAATAAGCCTCAAATTTATGGGGTAATTCAGCTCCTCCATTTACAGCTTCAACAACGGGCCTTTGTATAAGATATTACATTACTAAATAAAACGTGCTACAAGAAGCTTCTCTGTTGCAGTCCTGCAGCTTTCAGGGCCCATCACCACATGTAGTGAGGGACCTGAGATCTCCACCTCAGCTACATCCCTTTCAAAACCAGGATCCAGGACAAAGCTCCTTCGGGTGCCAGGCAAGTACGTGCATTATACTCAGCTTCGGGGTTTAAATGAAGAGTGCTGGCACTGGAGCCTCTGGAAGATGAATGAATGACACTGCCTTGGATCTTTATACCATCTATATGCTCACCTTTAAAATTACGCATCAGAAGCAATATCCTGTTGAATATCCCCGGTCTCATCAGCTGAGACACATACAATTAGGCTACAGAAAAGAATGATGTATATAAGGAAAGAACAATTTCTCACTAGAAGGAGATGGATTAGATGGACTAATAGGTCTCACTCATTTTTAATTTTTATCATTCCAGGCAAATTAGAAGACCTGAGTGAAAGAATCTGCTTGGAAAAAAAGAAAGTGAAGAGAAATCCATTTTTATTTATTTATTTATTTTTTCTCCCCTCCTATGATATAATTTTAGGTCATATAGCAACTGTAAACAAATAAAGTACTCTGAAAATGCTCAGAGAACCATTAATTACCCAAAAAAAAAAAAAAAAGTCTTTAATTTCTTTTTGTATAGTCACTGCTTTTCTTGCAGAGCTGCAGAGCTAGCAAGCTCTGGTCAAGTATTGAAGCTTTATTTTGGCCAGAGCAGCCTATTCTGCTCTGTCCTCTGGGGTAGGTTCACCTAAACCCCCAGGGAGCACAGTGCCTTGTGGGAGTCACAGTGCAGCTATTTTACTGCCCCCTTCCCTAAATCCTTGACTGTTCTTAAATTCTTTGAAAAATCATTCTTTAAAATTAAAACTCCAGCAAGAAAGGACGGCGTTTGGCTCCAGCACAACTACTTTCTGTTTAACGACCAAGCTTGCCGAACTCAGTAAGGTCACAAATAGCAACTTTTCATTTCCCATTTGTAAAAGGAGGATGACCGCTGTGAAGGGTTCCAGGCAGAGCCCTGTCTTTCACACATGCTCCCTCTCATTCACTATGCTGTGTTTACTTGGGCATTATGATAAAAAACGGGCATTCCTGCAAACTAATAATCTTCACTTTCTCCACCCGATCAATGCTGCCATGGTGGAGAACTTCCAAATGTCTCCAGATAAATTTCTCACAAATCATCACGGACGCTTGAGCAACAAATAGCCTGCTCTACTTCTGATATTAGGATATTAGTAACACTAACAATGTATGGAGGAGATGAAGGGAAGATGGTATAAATCTTTAAAGTAACACATTGCATCAATCTTGAAACAGGTTTCCTACTGGCATGTGCAAGTTCTTTTCACCTTTTTATACTACTGTGGGAGAGACCTTCATTTTGAGAAAAGCAAAGAAAGCAAAAATCAAATTCATTGCCATTTTCCTCTCCTGTCCTCTTCACAGTCAAACTGGAAGGAAATTTGCCTGCTTTTCTTTGCAAAGAAGGCCTCTGCACAAGTAGTGCCAGTAAATCTACATGTGACACCAACCATCGATGTGATGATTATTGTGGAAGTGTCACGGTCTGCCAGGAATTTGGCTGCACTTGAAAGTTACTCCTTTTCTTATTTTCCTCTTAGTTGAGGATGCAAATGCTCCAAAAATGAATGGGAAAGGAAACGTGGTGTGTCCCCTTTTTCCCCAGAGAAATTCAACTCACAGTAAGGGCCCTCTGACGGGGCTGCTTGATTTCTCTGCTCACCCCTTTCACAACAATACATGTGAAAACAAGTGGCCATAACAGAAGTATTTGTCTTAGTCACCCAAAGCATTCCTCGGCTGGCGATGTCTATCTTTAGCACACACTACCCTTCTGCTGTAGTGCTATTAAGAACTATTATTAAAGGCATGTTTGAAAATGACAATTATAGTTATACCTCCGCACCTCACCAACATGAAAGAAGGAAGGACAAACATTCTCCATTCCCCAATTGACACAATAATAAATGGGACACTCACAATGTTACCAAGTCAGACTCCTGCAAAGTCCCTGGTAAGACCCACGTGGCTTTGAGTAAGACTGCTTTCTTTTCTCAAATAATCTGCCTACATCACACGTGAGACTTACTCAGAGATAGGGATAATGTGGAGCTGTTTGCCATCTTGTCCTCCTCCACAGCCACCAGACCTCCTCTTTCACCTTTCAAGTGGTTCCTACAAACACGAGCTGTATTTCCACCTCAGAAGCCAGGGATGGCTCAGAGCCTCTGCCCAGCACAGTGCTTATGGATACAAAGCCCTCTACTGCACCTGTTTTTAGGACTGTGCCTCAATTTATTATACAGGAATATCACCAGCTCTTTCTAGCTGGTTTGTGAACCTTCTGGGCATGTGAATCTTCATGGACCACTCTGCTTGGCTCTAGGAGAGCTGGGAGCCAGTCGCAACAAGGGTGTGAACGTAAGCACATCTTGAACGTGGTGTAGTAGTGTCTTCAGTAATTCTTCATTTTGTTTGTCACCGAGGATGCCGCACTGGTCAATCTAGGTGGGAAGCTACAGGGCAGGACGGCAAAGGAGGAGATAGAAGTGTCTGTCATTACAGCTGCGATATGGAGAGAGTGCGGAGGGTAGGGATGGAGGAGGGAGGGCAAGACCTTGTCATAGTTTTCTCTTCACACAGCACAAGACAGCTGCACTGCAGATAGAAAAAGACTAAGACTATTTATCCCTCATCTTCCAGCAACCCTCAGACCCGTGGCTTCAATCTCCCTAAGACAGAAGCACAACAGCATCCTCCTTGGTTTTCATCTATGTGAATCTGGACAGAAAGACATTCCCGAGAGAAGCCATGGGATACTCATCAGTTTCCTGCTTTTACCTACTCCTCTCATTTCTTTTTTTGAAGTAATCTATTTCATTTCCTTTTCCCTGGCTAAAGTCAACTTACGTTGTGGACCTGTTGCTTTAGAGCTCTGTAGTTTTTCCTCCAAGGGAAGCAGACTTGTAGCAAGGACTAGGACTGAGCTGAGATCACACACGCACACGTTGTAAGCAAGACAGCCTCATTTTGATGGGTGACACTTTGTGATGCTGCTCCAGGAAAAGCACATCAGCTGTAGCTGGGCCCTTGGCACAATGACAGCATCAGGCCTAACCAGCTCCCTGCTGTCGCCTTACTGCCTTCTGTGGCCTCTGCTGCTGCTCACTAATTGCTGAACCATTCCCTGAAGCCCATTCGCATCACAGCTTCTTCTACTTCTTCCTTAGCCCCTTCCAGCCTCCCCACCCCTTTATCCTCAGTGAGGTACCCTCCCTCCTTCCCCATCTTCTCCCAGAGACCTTTTAAAGGAAGAAAACTGTGTGAAAAAAGAAGGTAGTGTTCACATATTTGATAAAATTGTCATTTTATTTGTTTTGCCTGCATGCTTTCCTTCCACCCCCTCCCAGTCTGCTTTGTTTATATAAATAGATCACTTTTAAGCAGAGATTACATATGACTTCTTACCAATGCAGGGAAAAATTCAGTGGGGTTGTCTTTTCAGAGGTAGCTTCTAGGTCCTTCAGCAAAGAAACGGGGGCAGCACATAGTTCAACTACCAGATTTTCTTACGCCTTTGTACTGTGCTGGGTTTTATTTCAGAGAAAAACTCCAGAATTAGTCATCTGTCTCCTGAAAATTAACTATGCGGATAAGAATTCTGTGATCCTATCACAAATTTATGCCTTAACATCTGAAGTCCTCTGAGCAAGCAAGGAGCCCCAAGGTGGCATCCTGTGTTTAAAACATGCGGGGAGAGAATGGGGACAGCATTTGGGGGTTCGCTGAGCTGGTCTAGCCTCGTCACAAGTGAGCACGTATAAACACAAGAACCCCGTTTCATAAGCGTTACAGCTGGATGTCACACGTGGCGTGGCTGTAAGAAGGAACTGCCACCAGAAGAATGGCTGTTTTATGACAGAGGAGCCCCGCAGGTACTCCCGCTTACCCACAGGCGTAGCGTAGGAAGCCTGAATATGCACGGCCCATCAGAACGGCTGTGTGTAGCGCCAGCATTAAATGGATTTGGCACACCAAGTCAAAACAGTGCGTGTGGCTAGCAGGTAGCGTCGCTGTCAGGAGGCAGCCTTGTGAGGCACCGACGTGAGAGAGTTTGTCAGCTGTGGAGCGGGGCTGACAGTGACCAACTGCAGCAGGCACCAAATGAAGAGGGGAACTAACTGCTCGCATCTGTTTTGCACCGATGGCACCGGGGATCAAGGTCTGCAGCAAGAGAGGGATTTCATTTCATGGCTGCTCAAGTCACTAGTAAGTAATGGCAGCGACACAGACCCAGGGAAGGATATTGCCCACACAAAATGACTTTCCTGTCTGAGACTGACAATTCAGGGACTCTCCTTTTGTTCTCATTTACTTGCAAATAATGGTTTCCTTGTATGCCTACCAAACAATATTTACGCAGGACTGGATATATAGCTCTCATTAGAGCAAATCCTACTACCTAAATTGGGCTATTTGTGACTCTGCACCTCAAGTTTCACTCATCCCTGGTCTGAAGTGCACTAAAAGCACATTATTACTGCTTAAGATGCAAACTACCATGCTGAAAAATATCACTTTTTACCTCCAGTGAAAGAAGTTAAAAATTAATGGTTAGTTGAAACTAAGGTGATCAGTAAACAGAAACTCCTTGTGACCATGTGCAGGCTATTCTCCATCTGTAATGAGGTTATACTTACCACTTAGATTAATTACTCGTTTTCTTCTATCTTAATTTATTTTACGCTTTAAGAAACCAACATGTCCACTAACCACTCTGTATGTGATAAAGAAACACAATAAAAGCAATTTCTCTCCTAACCCCCCCAAAAAACCATTCTCAGTAATGCATTTTTGAATCCAGCATACCTTCTCCTAATGAGGTTTCAGCATGCCATAAATAACACTAATGAGACTTTGTCTTTGCCCATGTAATATATTTCCTTAATATAGCTTTAGATTTTCTTATGTTGCATGGAAAACTAACAGTCACAGAAAGAAATGTCCTCCAATAGCACATTAAAACCAAAAGTACAATTAAATATAAATGAATTCAGTAATTTAATTGCACTATTGTCATTTTTAAGAATTCAGAGAGGAGTAATGGTATCATTTTTTCTATTGGTAAATAATAAAAGTGCTGAGGGAATCAGATAATATTTAAATAAACATTATTGTGACTATACGTGATACAAAGATACCTTTTATTGCCAGGTAAATTCTGTATTTGCTAATGAAGAGATAGCTCAAAACAGGAATCTCTGCAAGCTCAGGGACCAGTCCTGCAAGTCTTATGCAAGCAGTCCCAAATAAAGGATGCAAGATTTGACTCTCCGTTTTTATAGACCTAATAGTCTAAGTACATGCTTCCAGCCTCAGAATGCATACAGTTTCAGTACCATCTGCAAAATGCAGCCACTTAAGCAGAGGTTTCAGCCTAAAAGACCGCTACCCTGTAAAAGTGGTACACGTTTAGACAATCTGCAGCTCCCATCATTCTAGCAGCAAGCCAGCATTGTCTGGGTGAGCTTTTTTTCCTCTGAAAATTCTAACTCATATTTTTCCTAAAAAAATAAAAATGCAATTTCGCAGAAAAACTTGAGTGTTTGGGGCAGTTTGCACTTTAACCATATACATGTTGAAGCCTACTCTATTTTTAAATATCAACTGAAATATTACACTTGTCACCTCTGCCACCTTTCTTTCCCCTCAGAAATCAATGTAAGGCTTATGCAAAATTTCAGTGGGAGCACGTGGAGGGTTTCACCACTGACTTTCCTGAAAACAGGCCAGGCTAGTTGCTCTTTTTCACAATTCCACCTTCAATGGTAAAATTCAGTAAATAGCTTGGACCGGGCTGGGCAACTATGCAGTGACAACAGGGGGAGAGGAAAGAGAAGCACAATGTCACAGAACTGAAAAAACAGTAGAGGTGTAGGCACTGATGGGCCGCTGTTGGCACAGAAAGGCAGGGTGTAAAAATGGCAACGATCAAAACCAACGTGGAAGCCAAACCCCCATTTCCCTAATTCCTGCAGGTCAGGACAAGAAGGTGATCACAGCTTCTGACTTCTGAACGAACTGGCACACCAAATTACAGGCTGGGCATAGAAACAAATGATTAAAGCAGGGTGGACTGAAGATTAGCAGATAAAATGACTTATGTACTTCAGACAGGGGAAAGCGATGCATGCAAATACAAGCCTGTTCATCAGATCTTACAAGCATGTAAGGCTTTAGAACAATTTTTCCAGCAGGGAATACTTAAGGGGTATAGACAAATGGAAAATGGCATGGAAATCAACATGGATTTATCAAAAGCAGACTGAACCAAACTAATAAGCTCCTTTGATATGATAACTAATTTTCAAGACAATGTAGCAACCTCGTCTCTCTGGACTTTGGCAAAGGATTTATCATCTACATAGGAAATCCTTAGTTAAAGCAGAGAAGACGGGTTTAAGAGAATAACTGTAAGGCATGATGCTGATCAAAGGGAAGGGCAAGAAGGCTCATGCGAGGATGTGGTGAGACATCCTCTGCAACGCTAAGTTTGACTCTGGCTACCAGCTTCTGGGATGGATACAAACCTTGATGGATGCAGAAGAGGATTGCTAGGATGAGGACTGGAATGAGAAGCACATTCTGTCATGGGCATTTGAAGAGTGATGCAGTTTGTGCAGCAAAAGAAAAGCTGGCTTCTATTAGAGTGCAAACATCAGGAAGGAGAAGACCTACTGAAGGAAAGAACAACGTTAAGATACAGAAGATGTGTATAAAGTTGTCAACTATTATTTAGGCTGGAAACAAGAAGGCTTTTAAACACCAGAATATGGCACTTGAGAAAAGACTTCTGGTAATAATAACACGGGTGAGAAAAGTAACTGGTTTCAACATGGACTTTGATCGGTATTATGGAAGATAATATATGAAGACAGTTCTAGAAGTAGCAGTGTGCTGGATTCAGTGTTCAGCTCTATGTTCCTATTTCCAGTTGGGCAAACGGCCTTACCACTTCTCTATCACCTGTATCCTCTTTTGTACAAATTGTGCATTTTTCCCGAAGCAACTGTTTTTTCCTAAAATAAACTCAGACACACTTCATGTGTTCTGACTCTATTTTATAGAAGAGAGAGCTCTTCTGTTTTTCCAGCTAAATCCGTTGATCTAACAAAAACATTAATCCCCACAAAAACATTCCCTCATTTCTGTATTTTTCCCAGTTTTACAGTAAAAATATATTTGAAAAATGTACTGTTTCTGGCAAAACTTCGTGGCCTATTTTGATAGGAAGCAATATTAAAACACACAAAGCCTTGTTTTTTTCCGTGTTTTCTCAAAATTCACACAGTTTTATGAAATCACAACACAATGTGGAGGCCACAAATCCAGTTTTCTATGCAATGTTTCTTTTAAAATTCCTCTAGTGCTTAAACTCAGATTACACAGTTATGAATAAACGTAAGTGTGCAGAGATGTGTGCAAGTCCCATATGTCACTTCTGAAGGAAAGCGACTCCTGACAAATCAGATCCTCATGAATGCCTGCTCAGTATCACATTTTAGCTCTATGTATATCGTTATGAGTCAGACTATTGGAAAATCCCACACAACTACAAAATGTGGGTCAAAAAAGATGTTTTGTTTTGTTTAATTAACTGGTGCTTTATTTTTTTCTAAATTAAAAATTTTATAAAGAATGGGAAAATGATGATCAGCAGACAAAATTACATAGGAGATGTTAGCTGCATTTCTTTAAGACTCCGTAGTCTGATGCCTGTGGGTGCTTCCAGCATAGTATGGGGGCTCTGCGATCATGAAACCACAGTACAATGCTAAATTTAAAACCTAAGATCAGATAGCAACCCATGAAATCAAGCGTGAGAGAGAAGTAAACTGTAAGGGCAGCTAACAGAAATGACAAATGGAGCAAGGATGATCAATATTAGGATTTCGACTCTAGCTCTAGATAGATAGAGAGATCATTCCCTGATGTCCCTTTCTGGCAGTCAGTATTAGCAGAAGTGATGTCAAATATTGTCATTTCATATCCAGACAATTGGCATTACTATCTCATTCTCCAAGTATCATCTTGGAGAGACATGCCTAGCCATACATTGGCCAACAAATCTGACAGGAGCATCTCTGCACGTTCCTGCTCCAAGACGCAGCCGTGCGTTGCCGAACTGCTTTGACTCCCGTCTAGCTGCAGTCCAACTCAGGCTGAGGGTCCTTACACTTCACGGAGGCTGTTGTGACGCATCTCTTTTTTATTGTCTTTGAGCTTTTTTTTTTTTTACTCTTGCACAAGTGCTGTGTTTCAAAGGACCAGAAACTGCTGAAAAGAGATTAATGAGTCTTAACTGTTCACCTCATGGGAGTGGGGTTGCTGCCGGTTAGCTACAGTTAGCCACCGGGGACCCCAACAACATCAGCGCCCTGAAGAAATCAGCCTCCACGTGGCATGTGAGCATTTAGCGAGAAGTTAATGGCGCAGAACAGAGAGCTTAATTTCCCTTGTAGGTATGCAGCTTCCCTTATGCAAGGGCTACGCTGGTATAAAAGGCCTGTAAGGGACAGAGGAGTTAGTGCTGCACAGGTAAAAATCTTGTACCAACACACAGGGTTCAGGGTGCAGAGGGACACTGTGGATCCATAAAACAGAAGCGTGGTGGCTTCATAGCTGTAATGCTTATAAAAAAGCTTTTTATAAAAAAAAAAAAAAAAAAAAAAAAGCTTTTTATAAGCGTTACAGCTATGTTGAAGTGTTGAAAAGCTGAAGGTTCTTTGGTTGTGCTCACATCTCTGCTTCTTTTTAATTTCAAGCCAAGACAACTCAAACATCACTCTATTCCAGCTGTCTAGGTCCACAACCCAACAACAGACCAACATGCACTACTGGAACCTGACTTCAGCTCTGTTTAATAACATTGGGAATGTCTCCCAACTTAGAACATGCCTATTTGGGGGTAAAAATAACAATCAAGAAACACATCTTTACCCTGCTCTTGCTAGATGTTTCTGGCGTGGCAGCAGCGATGACCTCTCAGGAGTACAACCTTCTAGTGCCATGGTATTCCTTTATCAAGTATTCATTTATGGAGGATTTCACTGCATGCCGCTTTAATATAAATTGATTCATCCAGTATATATTTTAATTTAGTATGGTTTTAACTTTGTCATTAAATCGTTCAGGTTGGTTTTAGTTTAGTAACAGGATCATGAGGTACTACTTTCTTCAGGAAAGATGGTAGATTTATTCCTGTGGGAGTATTTGTGAACAAGCCCTTCCTGTGTCTTTGGCACCAGGTACTGCTGTTCACAGAGGAAAAAAAATCTGTAACAAAATGTTTACAGAAACTGAGGAGTTCATCACATCCCTTATTCAACACTGAAACACCTCATATTTTCATTACTAATAAAACTTGATTATATTACCTATGGCACTGAACGTAACCTATAGGCAACTGCATCTTACAAATGTGGTAGCATACTAAGGTTATTGCACCAGACTCTGGGTACATTTCTGAGGAGTTCTGTAGATTCAATGATGAAGGAACAGACAGGAATGTGCCTCCAGAATTTTAACAAGGCTATTCTTCTGTTTTTGTACTCCACCGTCTGTTATTTCAGACAAACATTTCAGATGGAGAATTACTTACATCCTTAAAAAACAAAGTGCTTTAGGAAGCTGGAGGAGAAACAACC